>NW_027446001.1:0-113106 GCF_038048845.1 Mixophyes fleayi
TATAATTCTTGTTTCTCATGACATTTCTAACATTGCCCACAATTATCAACTTTCTAAGTCTTTCTGAGCAAGAGAAATCGCAAAACAGTCATTTCTTCATTGCCGTCCAAAAACAACGCTTTTTTACACTCCGGTCTCCCTTTCTCTTGGAAACAATGACTTACATCAATTCTTTTACATAATTCTTGTTTCTCATGACATTTCTAACATTGCCCACAATTATCAACTTTCTAAGTCTTTCTGAGCAAGAGAAATCGCAAAACAGTCATTTCTTCATTGCCGTCCAAAAACAACGCTTTTTTTACACTCCGGTCTCCCTTTCTCTTGGAAACAATGACTTACATCAATTCTTTTACATAATTCTTGTTTCTCATGACATTTCTAACATTGCCCACAATTATCAACTTTCTAAGTCTTTCTGAGCAAGAGAAATCGCAAAACAGTCATTTCTTCATTGGCGTCCAAAAACAACGCTTTTTTTACACTCCTGTCTCCCTTTCTCTTGGAAACAATGACTTACATCAATTCTTTTACATAATTCTTGTTTCTCATGACATTTCTTACATTGCCCACAATTATCAACTTTCTAAGTCTTTCTGAGCAAGAGAAATCGCAAAACATAGTCATTTCTTCATTGCCGTTCAAAAACAACGCTTTTTTACACTCCTATCTCCCCTTTCTCTTGGAAACAATGACTTACATCAATTCTTTTACATAATTCTTGTTTCTCATGACATTTCTAACATTGCCCACAATTATCAACTTTCTAAGTCTTTCTGAGCAGGAGAAATCGCAAAACATAGTCATTTCTTCATTGCCGTCCAAAAACAACGCTTTTTTACACTCCTGTCTCCCTTTCTCTTGGAAACAATGACTTACATCAATTCTTTTACATAATTCTTGTTTCTCATGACATTTCTAACATTGCCCACAATTATCAACTTTCTAAGTCTTTCTGAGCAAGAGAAATCGCAAAACATAGTCATTTCTTCATTGCCGTCCAAAAACACAACGCTTTTTTACACTCTGTCTCCCTTTCTCTTGGAAACAATGACTTACATCAATTCTTTTACATAATTCTTGTTTCTCATGACATTTCTTACATTGCCCACAATTATCAACTTTCTAAGTCTTTCTGAGCAGGAGAAATCGCAAAACATAGTCATTTCTTCATTGCCGTCCAAAAACAACGCT
Organism: Mixophyes fleayi; assembly: GCF_038048845.1. Lineage (NCBI taxonomy): Eukaryota > Metazoa > Chordata > Amphibia > Anura > Limnodynastidae > Mixophyes > Mixophyes fleayi. The sequence continues at coordinate 1,195 of NW_027446001.1, forward strand.
TTTTTACACTCCTGTCTCCCTTTCTCTTGGAAACAATGACTTACATCAATTCTTTTACATAATTCTTGTTTCTCATGACATTTCTAACATTGCCCACAATTATCAACTTTCTAAGTCTTTCTAAACAAGAGAAATCGCAAAACATAGTCATTTCTTCATTGCCGTCCAAAAACAACGCTTTTTTACACTCCTGTCTCCCTTTCTCTTGGAAACAATGACTTACATCAATTCTTTTACATAATTCTTGTTTCTCATGACATTTCTTACATTGCCCACAATTATCAACTTTCTAAGTCTTTCTAGAGCAGGAGAAATCGCAAAACATAGTCATTTCTTCATTGCCGTCCAAAAACAACGCTTTTTTACACTCCGGTCTCCCTTTCTCTTGGAAACAATGACTTACATCAATTCTTTTACATAATTCTTGTTTCTCATGACATTTCTAACATTGCCCACAATTATCAACTTTCTAAGTCTTTCTGAGCAAGAGAAATCGCAAAACAGTCATTTCTTCATTGCCGTCCAAAAACAACGCTTTTTTTACACTCCGGTCTCCCTTTCTCTTGGAAACAATGACTTACATCAATTCTTTTACATAATTCTTGTTTCTCATGACATTTCTAACATTGCCCACAATTATCAACTTTCTAAGTCTTTCTGAGCAGGAGAAATCGCAAAACAGTCATTTCTTCATTGCCGTCCAAAAAACAACGCTTTTTTTACACTCCGGTCTCCCTTCTCTTGGAAACAATGACTTACATCAATTCTTTTACATAATTCTTGTTTTCTCATGACATTTCTAACATTGCCCACAATTATCAACTTTCTAAGTCTTTCTGAGCAAGAGAAATCGCAAAACAGTCATTTCTTCATTGCCGTCCAAAAACAACGCATTTTTACACTCCGGTCCTCCCTTTCTCTTGGAAACAATGACTTACATCAATTCTTTTACATAATTCTTGTTTCTCATGACATTTCTAACATTGCCCACAATTATCAACTTTCTAAGTCTTTCTGAGCAAGAGAAATCGCAAAACAGTCATTTCTTCATTGCCGTCCAAAAACAACGCTTTTTTACACTCCGGTCTCCCTTTCTCTTGGAAACAATGACTTACATCAATTCTTTTACATAATTCTTGTTTCTCATGACATTTCTTACATTGCCCACAATTATCAACTTTCTAAGTCTTTCTGAGCAGGAGAAATCGCAAAACATAGTCATTTCTTCATTGCCGTCCAAAAACAACGCTTTTTTACACTCCGGTCTCCCTTTCTCTTGGAAACAATGACTTACATCAATTCTTTTACATAATTCTTGTTTCTCATGACATTTCTAACATTGCCCACAATTATCAACTTTCTAAGTCTTTCTGAGCAGGAGAAATCGCAAAACATAGTCATTTCTTCATTGCCGTCCAAAAACAACGCTTTTTTTACACTCCTGTCTCCCTTTCTCTTGGAAACAATGACTTACATCAATTCTTTTACATAATTCTTGTTTCTCATGACATTTCTAACATTGCCCACAATTATCAACTTTCTAAGTCTTTCTGAGCAGGAGAAATCGCAAAACATAGTCATTTCTTCATTGCCGTCCAAAAAACAACGCTTTTTTTACACTCCTGTCTCCCTTTCTCTTGGAAACAATGACTTACATCAATTCTTTTACATAATTCTTGTTTCTCATGACATTTCTAACATTGCCCACAATTATCAACTTTCTAAGTCTTTCTGAGCAAGAGAAATCGCAAAACAGTCATTTCTTCATTGCCGTCCAAAAACAACGCTTTTTTACACTCCGGTCTCCCTTTCTCTTGGAAACAATGACTTACATCAATTCTTTTACATAATTCTTGTTTCTCATGACATTTCTAACATTGCCCACAATTATCAACTTTCTAAGTCTTTCTGAGCAAGAGAAATCGCAAAACAGTCATTTCTTCATTGCCGTCCAAAAACAACGCTTTTTTACACTCCGGTCTCCCTTTCTCTTGGAAACAATGACTTACATCAATTCTTTTACATAATTCTTGTTTCTCATGACATTTCTAACATTGCCCACAATTATCAACTTTCTAAGTCTTTCTGAGCAAGAGAAATCGCAAAACAGTCATTTCTTCATTTGCCGTCCAAAAACAACGCATTTTTACACTCCGGTCTCCCTTTCTCTTGGAAACAATGACTTACATCAATTCTTTTACATAATTCTTGTTTCTCATGACATTTCTAACATTGCCCACAATTATCAACTTTCTAAGTCTTTCTGAGCAAGAGAAATCGCAAAACAGTCATTTCTTCATTGCCGTCCAAAAAACAACGCTTTTTTACACTCCTGTCTCCCTTTCTCTTGGAAACAATGACTTACATCAATTCTTTTACATAATTCTTGTTTCTCATGACATTTCTAACATTGCCCACAATTATCAACTTTCTAAGTCTTTCTGAGCAAGAGAAATCGCAAAACATAGTCATTTCTTCATTGCCGTCCAAAAACAACGCTTTTTTACACTCCTGTCTCCCTTTCTCTTGGAAACAATGACTTACATCAATTCTTTTACATAATTCTTGTTTCTCATGACATTTCTTACATTGCCCACAATTATCAACTTTCTAAGTCTTTCTGAGCAGGAGAAATCGCAAAACATAGTCATTTCTTCATTGCCGTCCAAAAACAACGCTTTTTTACACTCCGGTCTCCCCTTTCTCTTGGAAACAATGACTTACATCAATTCTTTTACATAATTCTTGTTTCTCATGACATTTCTAACATTGCCCACAATTATCAACTTTCTAAGTCTTTCTGAGCAGGAGAAATCGCAAAACATAGTCATTTCTTCATTGCCGTCCAAAAACAACGCTTTTTTTACACTCCGGTCTCCCTTTCTCTTGGAAACAATGACTTACATCAATTCTTTTACATAATTCTTGTTTCTCATGACATTTCTAACATTGCCCACAATTATCAACTTTCTAAGTCTTTCTGAGCAAGAGAAATCGCAAAACAGTCATTTCTTCATTGCCGTCCAAAAAACAACGCTTTTTTACACTCCGGTCTCCCTTTCTCTTGGAAACAATTGACTTACATCAATTCTTTTACATAATTCTTGTTTCTCATGACATTTCTTACATTGCCCACAATTATCAACTTTCTAAGTCTTTCTGAGCAGGAGAAATCGCAAAACATAGTCATTTCTTCATTGCCGTCCAAAAACAACGCTTTTTTACACTCCTGTCTCCCTTTCTCTTGGAAACAATGACTTACATCAATTCTTTTACATAATTCTTGTTTCTCATGACATTTCTAACATTGCCCACAATTATCAACTTTCTAAGTCTTTCTGAGCAGGAGAAATCGCAAAACATAGTCATTTCTTCATTGCCGTCCAAAAACAACGCTTTTTTACACTCCTGTCTCCCTTTCTCTTGGAAACAATGACTTACATCAATTCTTTTACATAATTCTTGTTTCTCATGACATTTCTAACATTGCCCACAATTATCAACTTTCTAAGTCTTTCTGAGCAAGAGAAATCGCAAAACAGTCATTTCTTCATTGCCGTCCAAAAACAACGCTTTTTTACACTCCGGTCTCCCTTTCTCTTGGAAACAATGACTTACATCAATTCTTTTACATAATTCTTGTTTCTCATGACATTTCTAACATTGCCCACAATTATCAACTTTCTAAGTCTTTCTGAGCAAGAGAAATCGCAAAACAGTCATTTCTTCATTGCCGTCCAAAAACAACGCTTTTTTACACTCCGGTCTCCCTTTCTCTTGGAAACAATGACTTACATCAATTCTTTTACATAATTCTTGTTTCTCATGACATTTCTAACATTGCCCACAATTATCAACTTTCTAAGTCTTTCTGAGCAAGAGAAATCGCAAAACAGTCATTTCTTCATTGCCGTCCAAAAACAACGCATTTTTACACTCCGGTCTCCCTTTCTCTTGGAAACAATGACTTACATCAATTCTTTTACATAATTCTTGTTTCTCATGACATTTCTAACATTGCCCACAATTATCAACTTTCTAAGTCTTTCTGAGCAAGAGAAATCGCAAAACAGTCATTTCTTCATTGCCGTCCAAAAACAACGCTTTTTTACACTCCGGTCTCCCTTTCTCTTGGAAACAATGACTTACATCAATTCTTTTATCATAATTCTTGTTTCTCATGACATTTCTAACATTGCCCACAATTATCAACTTTCTAAGTCTTTCTGAGCAGGAGAAATCGCAAAACATAGTCATTTCTTCATTGCCGTCCAAAAACAACGCTTTTTTACACTCCTGTCTCCCTTTCTCTTGGAAACAATGACTTACATCAATTCTTTTACATAATTCTTGTTTCTCATGACATTTCTAACATTGCCCACAATTATCAACTTTCTAAGTCTTTCTGAGCAGGAGAAATCGCAAAACATAGTCATGTCTTCATTGCCGTCCAAAAACAACGCTTTTTTACACTCCTGTCTCCCTTTCTCTTGGAAACAATGACTTACATCAATTCTTTTACATAATTCTTGTTTCTCATGACATTTCTAACATTGCCCACAATTATCAACTTTCTAAGTCTTTCTGAGCAAGAGAAATCGCAAAACAGTCATTTCTTCATTGCCGTCCAAAAACAACGCTTTTTACACTCCGGTCTCCCTTTCTCTTGGAAACAATGACTTACATCAATTCTTTTACATAATTCTTGTTTCTCATGACATTTCTAACATTGCCCACAATTATCAACTTTCTAAGTCTTTCTGAGCAGGAGAAATCGCAAAACATAGTCATTTCTTCATTGCCGTCCAAAAACAACGCTTTTTTACACTCCTGTCTCCCTTTCTCTTGGAAACAATGACTTACATCAATTCTTTTACATAATTCTTGTTTCTCATGACATTTCTAACATGCCCACAATTATCAACTTTCTAAGTCTTTCTGAGCAGGAGAAATCGCAAAACATAGTCATTTCTTCATTGCCGTCCAAAAACAACGCTTTTTTACACTCCGGTCTCCCTTTCTCTTGAAACAATGACTTACATCAATTCTTTTACATAATTCTTGTTTCTCATGACATTTCTAACATTGCCCACAATTATCAACTTTCTAAGTCTTTCTGAGCAAGAGAAATCGCAAAACAGTCATTTCTTCATTGCCGTTCCAAAAACAACGCATTTTTACACTCCGGTCTCCCTTTCTCTTGGAAACAATGACTTACATCAATTCTTTTACATAATTCTTGTTTCTCATGACATTTCTAACATTGCCCACAATTATCAACTTTCTAAGTCTTTCTGAGCAAGAGAAATCGCAAAACAGTCATTTCTTCATTGCCGTCCAAAAACAACGCTTTTTTTACACTCCGGTCTCCCTTTCTCTTGGAAACAATGACTTACATCAATTCTTTTACATAATTCTTGTTTCTCATGACATTTCTAACATTGCCCACAATTATCAACTTTCTAAGTCTTTCTGAGCAGGAGAAATCGCAAAACATAGTCATTTCTTCATTGCCGTCCAAAAACAACGCTTTTTTACACTCCTGTCTCCCTTTCTCTTGGAAACAATGACTTACATCAATTCTTTTACATAATTCTTGTTTCTCATGACATTTCTAACATTGCCCACAATTATCAACTTTCTAAGTCTTTCTGAGCAGGAGAAATCGCAAAACATAGTCATGTCTTCATTGCCGTTCAAAAACAACGCTTTTTTACACTCCTGTCTCCCTTTCTCTTGGAAACAATGACTTACATCAATTCTTTTACATTAATTCTTGTTTCTCATGACATTTCTAACATTGCCCACAATTATCAACTTTCTAAGTCTTTCTGAGCAAGAGAAATCGCAAAACAGTCATTTCTTCATTGCCGTCCAAAAACAACGCTTTTTTACACTCCGGTCTCCCTTTCTCTTGGAAACAATGACTTACATCAATTCTTTTACATAATTCTTGTTTCTCATGACATTTCTAACATTGCCCCACAATTATCAACTTTCTAAGTCTTTCTGAGCAGGAGAAATCGCAAAAACATAGTCATTTCTTCATTGCCGTCCAAAAACAACGCTTTTTTACACTCCTGTCTCCCTTTCTCTTGGAAACAATGACTTACATCAATTCTTTTACATAATTCTTGTTTCTCATGACATTTCTAACATTGCCCACAATTATCAACTTTCTAAGTCTTTCTGAGCAGGAGAAATCGCAAAACATAGTCATTTCTTCATTGCCGTCCAAAAAACAACGCTTTTTTACACTCCGGTCTCCCCTTTCTCTTGGAAACAATGACTTACATCAATTCTTTTACATAATTCTTGTTTCTCATGACATTTCTAACATTGCCCACAATTATCAACTTTCTAAGTCTTTCTGAGCAAGAGAAATCGCAAAACAGTCATTTCTTCATTGCCGTCCAAAAACAACGCATTTTTACACTCCGGTCTCCCTTTCTCTTGGAAACAATGACTTACATCAATTCTTTTACATAATTCTTGTTTCTCATGACATTTCTAACATTGCCCACAATTATCAACTTTCTAAGTCTTTCTGAGCAAGAGAAATCGCAAAACAGTCATTTCTTCATTGCCGTCCAAAAACAACGCTTTTTACACTCCGGTCTCCCTTTCTCTTGGAAACAATGACTTACATCAATTCTTTTACATAATTCTTGTTTCTCATGACATTTCTTACATTGCCCACAATTATCAACTTTCTAAGTCTTTCTGAGCAGGAGAAATCGCAAAACATAGTCATTTCTTCATTGCCGTCCAAAAACAACGCTTTTTTACACTCCGGTCTCCCTTTCTCTTGGAAACAATGACTTACATCAATTCTTTTACATAATTCTTGTTTCTCATGACATTTCTAACATTGCCCACAATTATCAACTTTCTAAGTCTTTCTGAGCAGGAGAAATCGCAAAACATAGTCATTTCTTCATTGCCGTCCAAAAACAACGCTTTTTTACACTCCTGTCTCCCTTTCTCTTGGAAACAATGACTTACATCAATTCTTTTACATAATTCTTGTTTCTCATGACATTTCTAACATTGCCCACAATTATCAACTTTCTAAGTCTTTCTGAGCAGGAGAAATCGCAAACATAGTCATTTCTTCATTGCCGTCCAAAAACAACGCTTTTTTACACTCCTGTCTCCCTTTCTCTTGAAAACAATGACTTACATCAATTCTTTTACATAATTCTTGTTTCTCATGACATTTCTAACATTGCCCACAATTATCAACTTTCTAAGTCTTTCTGAGCAAGAGAAATCGCAAAACAGTCATTTCTTCATTGCCGTCCAAAAACAACGCTTTTTTACACTCCGGTCTCCCTTTCTCTTGGAAACAATGACTTACATCAATTCTTTTACATAATTCTTGTTTCTCATGACATTTCTAACATTGCCCACAATTATCAACTTTCTAAGTCTTTCTGAGCAAGAGAAATCGCAAAACAGTCATTTCTTCATTGCCGTCCAAAAACAACGCTTTTTTACACCTCCGGTCTCCCTTTCTCTTGGAAACAATGACTTACATCAATTCTTTTACATAATTCTTGTTTCTCATGACATTTCTAACATTGCCCACAATTATCAACTTTCTAAGTCTTTCTGAGCAAGAGAAATCGCAAAACAGTCATTTCTTCATTGCCGTCCAAAAACAACGCATTTTTACACTCCGGTCTCCCTTTCTCTTGGAAACAATGACTTACATCAATTCTTTTACATAATTCTTGTTTCTCATGACATTTCTAACATTGCCCACAATTATCAACTTTCTAAGTCTTTCTGAGCAAGAGAAATCGCAAAACAGTCATTTCTTCATTGCCGTCCAAAAACAACGCTTTTTTACACTCCTGTCTCCCTTTCTCTTGGAAACAATGACTTACATCAATTATTTTACATAATTCTTGTTTCTCATGACATTTCTAACATTGCCCACAATTATCAACTTTCTAAGTCTTTCTGAGCAAGAGAAATCGCAAAACATAGTCATTTCTTCATTGCCGTCCAAAAACAACGCTTTTTTACACTCCTGTCTCCCTTTCTCTTGGAAACAATGACTTACATCAATTCTTTTACATAATTCTTGTTTCTCATGACATTTTCTTACATTGCCCACAATTATCAACTTTCTAAGTCTTTCTGAGCAGGAGAAATCGCAAAACATAGTCATTTCTTCATTGCCGTCCAAAAACAACGCTTTTTTACACTCCGGTCTCCCTTTCTCTTGGAAACAATGACTTACATCAATTCTTTTACATAATTCTTGTTTCTCATGACATTTCTAACATTGCCCACAATTATCAACTTTCTAAGTCTTTCTGAGCAGGAGAAATCGCAAAACATAGTCATTTCTTCATTGCCGTCCAAAAACAACGCTTTTTTACACTCCGGTCTCCCTTTCTCTTGGAAACAATGACTTACATCAATTCTTTTACATAATTCTTGTTTCTCATGACATTTCTAACATTGCCCACAATTATCAACTTTCTAAGTCTTTCTGAGCAAGAGAAATCGCAAAACAGTCATTTCTTCATTGCCGTCCAAAAACAACGCTTTTTTACACTCCGGTCTCCCTTTCTCTTGGAAACAATGACTTACATCAATTCTTTTACATAATTCTTGTTTCTCATGACATTTCTTACATTGCCCACAATTATCAACTTTCTAAGTCTTTCTGAGCAGGAGAAATCGCAAAACATAGTCATTTCTTCATTGCCGTCCAAAAACAACGCTTTTTTACACTCCTGTCTCCCTTTCTCTTGGAAACAATGACTTACATCAATTCTTTTACATAATTCTTGTTTCTCATGACATTTCTAACATTGCCCACAATTATCAACTTTCTAAGTCTTTCTGAGCAGGAGAAATCGCAAAACATAGTCATTTCTTCATTGCCGTCCAAAAACAACGCTTTTTTACACTCCTGTCTCCCTTTCTCTTGGAAACAATGACTTACATCAATTCTTTTACATAATTCTTGTTTCTCATGACATTTCTAACATTGCCCACAATTATCAACTTTCTAAGTCTTTCTGAGCAAGAGAAATCGCAAAACAGTCATTTCTTCATTGCCGTCCAAAAACAACGCTTTTTTACACTCCGGTCTCCCTTTCTCTTGGAAACAATGACTTACATCAATTCTTTTACATAATTCTTGTTTCTCATGACATTTCTAACATTGCCCACAATTATCAACTTTCTAAGTCTTTCTGAGCAAGAGAAATCGCAAAACAGTCATTTCTTCATTGCCGTCCAAAAACAACGCATTTTTACACTCCGGTCTCCCTTTCTCTTGGAAACAATGACTTACATCAATTCTTTTACATAATTCTTGTTTCTCATGACATTTCTTAACATTGCCCACAATTATCAACTTTCTAAGTCTTTCTGAGCAGAGAAATCGCAAAACAGTCATTTCTTCATTGCCGTCCAAAAACAACGCTTTTTTACACTCCGGTCTCCCTTTCTCTTGGAAACAATGACTTACATCAATTCTTTTACATAATTCTTGTTTCTCATGACATTTCTTACATTGCCCACAATTATCAACTTTCTAAGTCTTTCTGAGCAGGAGAAATCGCAAAACATAGTCATTTCTTCATTGCCGTCCAAAAACAACGCTTTTTTACACTCCTGTCTCCCTTTCTCTTGGAAACAATGACTTACATCAATTCTTTTACATAATTCTTGTTTCTCATGTAATTTCTTACATTGCCCACAATTATCAACTTTCTAAGTCTTTCTGAGCAGGAGAAATCGCTAAACATAGTCATTTCTTCATTGCCGTCCAAAAACAACGCTTTTTTACACTCCTGTCTCCCTTTCTCTTGGAAACAATGACTTACATCAATTCTTTTACATAATTCTTGTTTCTCATGACATTTCTAACATTGCCCACAATTATCAACTTTCTAAGTCTTTCTGAGCAAGAGAAATCGCAAAACAGTCATTTCTTCATTGCCGTCCAAAAACAACGCTTTTTTACACTCCGGTCTCCCTTTCTCTTGGAAACAATGACTTACATCAATTCTTTTACATAATTCTTGTTTCTCATGACATTTCTAACATTGCCCACAATTATCAACTTTCTAAGTCTTTCTGAGCAAGAGAAATCGCAAACAGTCATTTCTTCATTGCCGTCCAAAAACAACGCTTTTTTACACTCCGGTCTCCCTTTCTCTGGAAACAATGACTTACATCAATTCTTTTACATAATTCTTGTTTCTCATGACATTTCTAACATTGCCCACAATTATCAACTTTCTAAGTCTTTCTGAGCAAGAGAAATCGCAAAACAGTCATTTCTTCATTGCCGTCCAAAAACAACGCTTTTTTTACACTCCGGTCTCCCTTTCTCTTGGAAACAATGACTTACATCAATTCTTTTACATAATTCTTGTTTCTCATGACATTTCTAACATTGCCCACAATTATCAACTTTCTAAGTCTTTCTGAGCAAGAGAAATCGCAAAACAGTCATTTCTTCATTGCCGTCCAAAAACAACGCTTTTTTACACTCCTGTCTCCCTTTCTCTTGGAAACAATGACTTACATCAATTCTTTTACATAATTCTTGTTTCTCATGACATTTCTAACATTGCCCACAATTATCAACTTTCTAAGTCTTTCTGAGCAGGAGAAATCGCAAAACATAGTCATTTCTTCATTGCCGTCCAAAAACAACGCTTTTTACACTCCTGTCTCCCTTTCTCTTGGAAACAATGACTTACATCAATTCTTTTACATAATTCTTGTTTCTCATGACATTTCTAACATTGCCCACAATTATCAACTTTCTAAGTCTTTCTGAGCAAGAGAAATCGCAAAACAGTCATTTCTTCATTGCCGTCCAAAAACAACGCTTTTTTACACTCCGGTCTCCCTTTCTCTTGGAAACAATGACTTACATCAATTCTTTTACATAATTCTTGTTTCTCATGACATTTCTAACCTTGCCCACAATTATCAACTTTCTAAGTCTTTCTGAGCAGGAGAAATCGCAAAACATAGTCATTTCTTCATTGCCGTCCAAAAACAACGCTTTTTTACACTCCTGTCTCCCTTTCTCTGGAAACAATGACTTACATCAATTCTTTTACATAATTCTTGTTTCTCATGACATTTCTAACATTGCCCACAATTATCAACTTTCTAAGTCTTTCTGAGCAAGAGAAATCGCAAAACATAGTCATTTCTTCATTGCGTCCAAAAACAACGCTTTTTTACACTCCTGTCTCCCTTTCTCTTGGAAACAATGACTTACATCAATTCTTTTACATAATTCTTGTTTCTCATGACATTTCTTACATTGCCCACAATTATCAACTTTCTAAGTCTTTCTGAGCAGGGAGAAATCGCAAAACATAGTCATTTCTTCATTGCCGTCCAAAAACAACGCTTTTTTACACTCCTGTCTCCCTTTCTCTTGGAAACAATGACTTACATCAATTCTTTTACATAATTCTTGTTTCTCATGACATTTCTAACATTGCCCACAATTATCAACTTTCTAAGTCTTTCTGAGCAGAGAAATCGCAAAACATAGTCATTTCTTCATTGCCGTCCAAAAACAACGCCTTTTTACACTCCGGTCTCCCTTTCTCTTGGAAACAAGGACTTACATCAATTCTTTTACATAATTCTTGTTTCTCATGACATTTCTTACATTGCCCACAATTATCAACTTTCTAAGTCTTTCTGAGCAGGAGAAATCGCAAAACATAGTCATTTCTTCATTGCCGTCCAAAAACAACGCTTTTTTACACTCCTGTCTCCCTTTCTCTTGGAAACAATGACTTACATCAATTCTTTTACATAATTCTTGTTTCTCATGTAATTTCTTACATTGCCACAATTATCAACTTTCTAAGTCTTTCTGAGCAGGAGAAATCGCTAAACATAGTCATTTCTTCATTGCCGTCCAAAAACAACGCTTTTTTACACTCCTGTCTCCCTTTCTCTTGGAAACAATGACTTACATCAATTCTTTTACATAATTCTTGTTTCTCATGACATTTCTAACATTGCCCACAATTATCAACTTTCTAAGTCTTTCTGAGCAGGAGAAATCGCAAAACATAGTCATTTCTTCATTGCCGTCCAAAAACAACGCTTTTTTTACACTCCTGTCTCCCTTTCTCTTGGAAAACAATGACTTACATCAATTCTTTTACATAATTCTTGTTTCTCATGACATTTCTAACATTGCCCACAATTATCAACTTTCTAAGTCTTTCTGAGCAAGAGAAATCGCAAAACAGTCATTTCTTCATTGCCGTCCAAAAAACAACGCTTTTTTACACTCCGGTCTCCCTTTCTCTTGGAAACAATGACTTACATCAATTCTTTTACATAATTCTTGTTTCTCATGACATTTCTAACATTGCCCACAATTATCAACTTTCTAAGTCTTTCTGAGCAAGAGAAATCGCAAAACAGTCATTTCTTCATTGCCGTCCAAAAACAACGCATTTTTACACTCCGGTCTCCCTTTCTCTTGGAAACAATGACTTACATCAATTCTTTTACATAATTCTTGTTTCTCATGACATTTCTAACATTGCCCACTATTATCAACTTTCTAAGACTTTCTGAGCAAGAGAAATCGCAAAACAGTCATTTCTTCATTGCCGTCCAAAAACAACGCTTTTTTACACTCCGGTCTCCCTTTCTCTTGGAAACAATGACTTACATCAATTCTTTTACATAATTCTTGTTTCTCATGACATTTCTAACATTGCCCACAATTATCAACTTTCTAAGTCTTTCTGAGCAAGAGAAATCGCAAAACATAGTCATTTCTTCATTGCCGTCCAAAAACAACGCTTTTTTACACTCCGGTCTCCCTTTCTCTTGGAAACAATGACTTACATCAATTCTTTTACATAATTCTTGTTTCTCATGACATTTCTAACATTGCCCACAATTATCAACTTTCTAAGTCTTTCTGAGCAAGAGAAATCGCAAAACAGTCATTTCTTCATTGCCGTCCAAAAACAACGCTTTTTTACACTCCGGTCTCCCTTTCTCTTGGAAACAATGACTTACATCAATTCTTTTACATAATTCTTGTTTCTCATGACATTTCTAACATTGCCCACAATTATCAACTTTCTAAGTCTTTCTGAGCAAGAGAAATCGCAAAACAGTCATTTCTTCATTGCCGTCCAAAAACAATGCTTTTTTACACTCCGGTCTCCCTTTCTCTTGGAAACAATGACTTACATCAATTCTTTTACATAATTCTTGTTTCTCATGACATTTCTAACATTGCCCACAATTATCAACTTTCTAAGTCTTTCTGAGCAGGATAAATCGCAAAACATAGTCATTTCTTCATTGCCGTCCAAAAACAACGCTTTTTTACACTCCTGTCTCCCTTTCTCTTGGAAACAATGACTTACATCAATTCTTTTACATAATTCTTGTTTCTCATGACATTTCTAACATTGCCCACAATTATCAACTTTCTAAGTCTTTCTGAGCAGGAGAAATCGCAAAAACATAGTCATTTCTTCATTGCCGTCCAAAAACAACGTTTTTTTACACTCCTGTCTACCTTTCTCTTGGAAACAATGACTTACATCAATTCTTTTACATAATTCTTGTTTCTCATGACATTTCTTACATTGCCCACAATTATCAACTTTCTAAGTCTTTCTGAGCAGGAGAAATCGCAAAACATAGTCATTTCTTCATTGCCGTCCAAAACAACGCTTTTTTACACTCCTGTCTCCCTTTCTCTTGGAAACAAGGACTTACATCAATTCTTTTACATAATTCTTGTTTCTCATGACATTTCTAACATTGCCCACAATTATCAACTTTCTAAGTCTTTCTGAGCAGGAGAAATCGCAAAACATAGTCATTTCTTCATTGCCGTCCAAAAACAACGCTTTTTTACACTCCTGTCTCCCTTTCTCTTGGAAACAATGACTTACATCAATTCTTTTACATAATTCTTGTTTCTCATGACATTTCTAACATTGCCCACAATTATCAACTTTCTAAGTCTTTCTGAGCAGGAGAAATCGCAAAACATAGTCATTTCTTCATTGCCGTCCAAAAACAACGTTTTTTTACACTCCTGTCTCCCTTTCTCTTGGAAACAATGACTTACATCAATTCTTTTACATAATTCTTGTTTGTCATGACATTTCTTACATTGCCCACAATTATCAACTTTCTAAGTCTTTCTGAGCAGGAGAAATCGCAAAACATAGTCATTTCTTCATTGCCGTCCAAAAACAACGCTTTTTTACACTCCTGTCTCCCTTTTTCTTGGAAACAATGACTTACATCAATTCTTTTACATAATTCTTGTTTCTCATGACATTTCTAACATTGCCCACAATTATCAACTTTCTAAGTCTTTCTGAGCAAGAGAAATCGCAAAACAGTCATTTCTTCATTGCCGTCCAAAAAACAACGCTTTTTTACACTCCGGTCTCCCTTTCTCTTGGAAACAATGACTTACATCAATTCTTTTACATAATTCTTGTTTCTCATGACATTTCTAACATTGCCCACAATTATCAACTTTCTAAGTCTTTCTGAGCAAGAGAAATCGCAAAACAGTCATTTCTTCATTGCCGTCCAAAAACAACGCTTTTTTACACTCCTGTCTCCCTTTCTCTTGGAAACAATGACTTACATCAATTCTTTTACATAATTCTTGTTTCTCATGACATTTCTAACATTGCCCACAATTATCAACTTTCTAAGTCTTTCTGAGCAAGAGAAATCGCAAAACAGTCATTTCTTCATTGCCGTCCAAAAACAACGCTTTTTTACACTCCGGTCTCCCATTCTCTTGGAAACAATGACTTACATCAATTCTTTTACATAATTCTTGTTTCTCATGACATTTCTTACATTGCCCACAATTATCAACTTTCTAAGTCTTTCTGAGCAGGAGAAATCGCAAAACAAAGTCATTTCTTCATTGCCGTTAAAAAACAACGCTTTTTTACACTCCGCTCTCCCTTTCTCTTGGAAACAATGACTTACATCAATTCTTTTACATAATTCTTGTTTCTCATGACATTTCTAACATTGCCCACAATTATCAACTTTCTAAGTCTTTCTGAGCAAGAGAAATCGCAAAAGAGTCATTTCTTCATTGCCGTCCAAAAACAACGTTTTTTTACACTCCTGTCTCCCTTTCTCTTGGAAACAATGACTTACATCAATTCATTTACATAATTCTTGTTTCTCATGACATTTCTAACATTGCCCACAATTATCAACTTTCTAAGTCTTTCTGAGCAAGAGAAATCGCAAAACAGTCATTTCTTCATTGCCGTCCAAAAACAATGCTTTTTTACACTCCGGTCTCCCTTTCTCTTGGAAACAATGACTTACATCATTCTTTTACATAATTCTTGTTTCTCATGACATTTCTAACATTGCCCACAATTATCATCTTTCTAAGTCTTTCTGAGCAAGAGAAATAGCAAACCAGTCATTTCTTCATTGCCGTCCAAAAACAACGCTTTTTTACACTCCGGTCTCCCTTTCTCTTGGAAACAATGACTTACATCAATTCTTTTACATAATTCTTGTTTCTCATGACATTTCTTACATTGCCCACAATTATCAACTTTCTAAGTCTTTCTGAGCAGGAGAAATCGCAAAACATAGTCATTTCTTCATTGCCGTCCAAAAACAACGCTTTTTACACTCCTGTCTCCCTTTCTCTTGGAAACAATGACTTACATTAATTCTTTTACATAATTCTTGTTTCTCATGACATTTCTAACATTGCCCACAATTATCAACTTTCTAAGTCTTTCTGAGCAAGAGAAATCGCAAAACAGTCATTTCTTCATTGCCGTCCAAAAACAACGCTTTTTTACACTCCGGTCTCCCTTTCTCTTGGAAACAATGACTTACATCAATTCTTTTACATAATTCTTGTTTCTCATGACATTTCTAACATTGCCCACAATTATCAACTTTCTAAGTCTTTCTGAGCAAGAGAAATCGCAAAACAGTCATTTCTTCATTGCCGTCCAAAAACAACGCTTTTTTACACTCCGGTCTCCCTTTCTCTTGGAAACAATGACTTACATCAATTCTTTTACATAATTCTTGTTTCTCATGACATTTCTAACATTGCCCACAATTATCAACTTTCTAAGTCTTTCTGAGCAAGAGAAATCGCAAAACAGTCATTTCTTCATTGGCGTCCAAAAACAACGCTTTTTTACACTCCGGTCTCCCTTTCTCTTGGAAACAATGACTTACATCAATTCTTTTACATAATTCTTGTTTCTCATGACATTTCTAACATTGCCCACAATTATCAACTTTCTAAGTCTTTCTGAGCAGGAGAAAATCGCAAAACATAGTCATTTCTTCATTGCCGTCCAAAAACAACGCTTTTTTACACTCCTGTCTCCCTTTCTCTTGGAAACAATGACTTACATCAATTCTTTTACATAATTCTTGTTTCTCATGACATTTCTTACATTGCCCACAATTATCAACTTTCTAAGTCTTTCTGAGCAGGAGAAATCGCAAAACATAGTCATTTCTTCATTGCCGTCCAAAAACAACGCTTTTTTACACTCCTGTCTCCCTTTCTCTTGGAAACAATGACTTACATCAATTCTTTTACATAATTCTTGTTTCTCATGACATTTCTAACATTGCCCACAATTATCAACTTTCTAAGTCTTTCTGAGCAAGAGAAATCGCAAAACAGTCATTTCTTCATTGCCGTCAAAAACAACGCTTTTTTACACTCCGGTCTCCCTTTCTCTTGGAAACAATGACTTACATCAATTCTTTTACATAATTCTTGTTTCTCATGACATTTCTAACATTGCCCACAATTATCAACTTTCTAAGTCTTTCTGAGCAGGAGAAATCGCAAAAACATAAGTCATTTCTTCATTGCCGTCCAAAACAACGCTTTTTTACACTCCTGTCTCCCTTTCTCTTGGAAACAATGACTTACATCAATTCTTTTACATAATTCTTGTTTCTCATGACATTTCTAACATTGCCCACAATTATCAACTTTCTAAGTCTTTCTGAGCAAGAGAAATCGCAAAACAGTCATTTCTTCATTGCCGTCCAAAAACAACGCTTTTTTACACTCCGGTCTCCCTTTCTCTTGGAAACAATGACTTACATTAATTCTTTTACATAATTCTTGTTTCTCATGACATTTCTAACATTGCCCACAATTATCAACTTTCTAAGTCTTTCTGAGCAAGAGAAATCGCAAAACAGTCATTTCTTCATTGCCGTCCAAAAACAACGCTTTTTTTACACTCCGGTCTCCCTTTCTCTTGGAAACAATGACTTACATCAATTCTTTTACATAATTCTTGTTTCTCATGACATTTCTAACATTGCCCACAATTATCAACTTTCTAAGTCTTTCTGAGCAAGAGAAATCGCAAAACAGTCATTTCTTCATTGCCGTCCAAAAACAACGCTTTTTTACACTCCGGTCTCCCTTTCTCTTGGAAACAATGACTTACATCAATTCTTTTACATAATTTCTTGTTTCTCATGACATTTCTTACATTGCCCACAATTATCAACTTTCTAAGTCTTTCTGAGCAGGAGAAATCGCAAAACATAGTCATTTCTTCATTGCCGTCCAAAAACAACGCTTTTTTACACTCCTGTCTCCCTTTCTCTTGGAAACAATGACTTACATCAATTCTTTTACATAATTCTTGTTTCTCATGACATTTCTAACATTGCCCACAATTATCAACTTTCTAAGTCTTTCTGAGCAGGAGAAATCGCAAAACATTCATTTCTTCATTGCCGTCCAAAAACAACGCTTTTTTTACACTCCTGTCTCCCTTTCTCTTGGAAACAATGACTTACATCAATTCTTTTACATATCTTGTTTCTCATGACATTTCTTACATTGCCCACAATTATCAACTTTCTAAGTCTTTCTGAGCAGGAGAAATCGAAAAACAAAGTCATTTCTTCATTGCCGTCCAAAAACAACGCTTTTTTACACTCCTGTCTCCCTTTCTCTTGGAAACAATGACTTACATCAATTCTTTTACATAATTCTTGTTTCTCATGACATTTCTAACATTGCCCACAATTATCAACTTTCTAAGTCTTTCTGAGCAAGAGAAATTGCAAAACAGTAATTTCTTCATTGCCGTCCAAAAACAACGCTTTTTTACACTCCTGTCTCCCTTTCTCTTGGAAACAATGACTTACATCAATTCTTTTACATAATTCTTGTTTCTCATGACATTTCTAACATTGCCCACAATTATCAACTTTCTAAGTCTTTCTGAGCAAGAGAAATCGCAAAACAGTCATTTCTTCATTGCCGTCCAAAAACAACGCTTTTTTACACTCCGGTCTCCCTTTCTCTTGGAAACAATGACTTACATCAATTCTTTTACATAATTCTTGTTTCTCATGACATTTCTAACATTGCCCACAATTATCAACTTTCTAAGTCTTTCTGAGCAAGAGAAATCGCAAAACAGTCATTTCTTCATTGCCGTCCAAAAAGAACGCTTTTTTACACTCCGGTCTCCCATTCTCTTGGAAACAATGACTTACATCAATTCTTTTACATAAATCTTGTTTCTCATGACATTTCTTACATTGCCCACAATTATCAACTTTCTAAGTCTTTCTGAGCAGGAGAAATCGCAAAACATAGTCATTTCTTCATTGCCGTCCAAAAACAACGCTTTTTTACACTCCGGTCTCCCTTTCTCTTGGAAACAATGACTTACATCAATTCTTTTACATAATTCTTGTTTCTCATGACATTTCTAACATTGCCCACAATTATCAACTTTCTAAGTCTTTCTGAGCAGGAGAAATCGCAAAACAGTCATTTCTTCATTGCCGTCCAAAAACAACGCTTTTTTACACCCCGGTCTCCCTTTCTCTTGGAAACAATGACTTACATCAATTCTTTTACATAATTCTTGTTTCTCATGACATTTCTAACATTGCCCACAATTATCAACTTTCTAAGTCTTTCTGAGCAAGAGAAATCGCAAAACAGTCATTTCTTCATTGCCGTCCAAAAACAATGCTTTTTTACACTCCGGTCTCCCTTTCTCTTGGAAACAATGACTTACATCAATTCTTTTACATAATTCTTGTTTCTCATGACATTTCTAACATTGCCCACAATTATCAACTTTCTAAGTCTTTCTGAGCAGGAGAAATCGCAAAACATAGTCATTTCTTCATTGCCGTCCAAAAACAACGTTTTTTTACACTCCTGTCTCCCTTTCTCTTGGAAACGATGACTTACATCAATTCTTTTACATAATTCTTGTTTGTCATGACATTTCTTACATTGCCCACAATTATCAACTTTCTAAGTCTTTCTGAGCAGGAGAAATCGCAAAACATAGTCATTTCTTCATTGCCGTCCAAAAACAACGCTTTTTTACACTCCTGTCTCCCTTTCTCTTGGAAACAATGACTTACATCAATTCTTTTACATAATTCTTGTTTCTCATGACATTTCTAACATTGCCCACAATTATCAACTTTCTAAGTGTCACGGGCACTAGGAGTCTTTACCCAGGGATCACCAGGTGGTAGGCTTACCAGAGCAATATAGATGGTAATAGGGTACTCTGGTAGCTGGGTGATCACGGAACAGGAAACAGCAGATGATGAGATGCTCAGGAAAGTCTATGACTAGCAGCACTGGTAATATGGAGGTAATAGTACACGAGGAACTGTAGGACAAGGACACGTGAAGGTAGTCAGTGGTCTGCGATAGCAAGTTGTACCACTGCTATAGTGAGGAGGAATGTCCAACAGAAACGAGGAGGTGATGAGAGTCAGCGGTCTGCGGACAGCAAGTTATACCGCTGTCTGAGTGAAGGAATGGAATCCAAGTGGAGGCATCCGGGGAGTCAGTGGTCTGCGATAGCAAGTTGTACCACTGCTATGTGAGAGGATACTGGAACAGGTGATACTGGAGACAGGGATCAGTGGTCTGCTACTAGCAAGTTGTACCACAGAATATATATGTGAGGAGGTGCACGGGGAGAGACTGCAACACAGGATATACACAGGCACCTTATATACGATCCACAGTAACATGCACAATATGTATATAAATGACTGAACAGGTCTGCAAATATAGGAAGTCTCTTGAAGCAGTCCAGCACAAGTTAACACAGTCAATGATGGCAATAGACTCAGCGGATAGCAGACTCCAGAGGAGAACCAACACAGTCCAGCAAGATATGCAATACACCAGCACAGTCAATGAGAATTATGCATACCGTGGTTCAGAAGCAGGTAGTCAGATAGGAGTGCAGGGATACCTGAGCGGCAGGAGGCCGGCTGGATGAGAAGTCCCAGGATACCTGAGGCAGCAATCAGTAGGTGCAGCGCACAGATAAGTAGACCAACAGGGACACGAATCCACAGGAATCAATAACACGTGGAACTGGACTCACGCAGGACCCAGGAGAGTAGAGACGATCCAGCAGAGGAGTAGTAGATGAGATATAAATCCAATGCAGACGGGAGGGTAGACCTGCGGGACACGTGAAGGCGTGGAGAGCGGATCAGCAGTAGATGGATGATAGCGCGATCAGCAGCAGCAGGACTCTGCGGTACACGGAGGTAACCAGTAGCAACCAATAGTTGTCAGTAGCGATGGCACACGGGATAGCAGAGCAGACCAGGAGCTGTTGATCACGGAGAGTAGCAAATGGCAATGAGAGCAGCAGTCTCGAGGAAACACAGAAGAGCTGAGAAGAGACTGCAGTGCACAGGAGCAGCGGATAGGAATCAGCTAACTTGTCACGATGATGAACACAGGCGAGTTGTAGGCTGGAGGCTGTAGTGCACGGAAGCAGCGGGTAGACATCAGCTAACAATCCCGATGATGAACACAGGCGAGTTGTAGGCTGGAGGCTGTAGTGCACGGAAGCAGCGGGTAGACAACAGCTAACAGTCACGATAATGAACACAGGCGAGTTGCAGGCTGAAGGCTTATAGTGCACGGAGGCAGCGGATAGGAATCAGCTCACTGACTTGATGAGGAACAGGTGAGTGGATGTAAAGTAACGGTTGGAGTGCACAGAGGCAGCGGGTAGGAACCAGCAAACAGTCACAGTGAAATATAATAGCGATGAAGTGGATTAGAGGACTGAAGTGCACGGAGGCAGCGGATAGGAATCAGCAAACAGTCACAATAATAAGTAGTAGCGTTGAAGTGGTTTGGAAGACTGTAGTGCACGGAGGCAGCGGATAGGAATCAGCTAACAGTCACGATGATATAGTTGATGGTAGAAGTGGTATGGGGACCACAGTAGTAGAAGTGGTTTGGAAACCACAGGAATCAGCAGCGCTGAAAACACGAGGAATACAGGAACACCTTCAGAGACTCATAGGGAATGAGACTCCAAGATCAGGCCACGTGGTGTTGACCACAGGTGCTTAATATAGGGAGTGTTGCCTGATCTGCCAATTGAGTTAAAGGGACATACACAGAAGTATAGGAAAGGGCTGCGCATGCGCAGACCCTCAGGATGGAGGACGGCCACGGTTCCTAAATGTCCGGGAAGAGGCACTCACGGTCCGGTGAGTGACAGTACCCCCCCTTTTAAAGGTGGGCACAGAACGCCTGGAACCGGGCTTGTCCGGATTTTTGGAGTAGAACTTCTTCAAAAGGGCAGGAGCATTAAGATCTTCAGCTTTGATCCAAGTGCGCTCCTCAGGACCAAAGCCCTTCCAATGGACGAGGAAACTAAGTACTCCTCGCGAAATTTTTGCGTCTAATACCTCAGTAATTTCAAAATCCTCCTCCTGATGAACTTGAACTGGCTGCGGAGCTGAGGGAGGTTTTGAAAAACGGTTGATAATAAGAGGCTTGAGTAAGGACACATGGAAGGCATTAGAAATCCGAAGATTCTTAGGAAGAAGAAGTTTCACACATACTGGATTGATTACTTGAATGATCCTATATGGACCAATAAAACGAGGGGCGAATTTCATAGATGGGACCTTCAAACGAATGTTTTTAGTAGATAACCAGACACGATCTCCAATTTTTAGTGGTGGAATAGCCCGCCTCTTCTTATCTGCGAAAGATTTATATTTGATAGATGTTTTCTTCAAACAGGTTTTGACCTGAGACCAGATATTTTTAAAGGTCTGACAGGCCGTCTCCACCGCTGGAACTTGGGTGGGCGGGAGGGCAGGAAATTCCGGAAAAGACGGATGGTGACCGTGAACCACCAGCACTTGACTTTTTGAAGATGACTCCTGAGATCCATCTTCAACGTCCGATGACGTCACGAACGCCCGATGAGGAGGAAGGCGTTCAGACTGAACCTTATCACACAGATCCGTAGATGAAGGATCCTGTGGAGGAGGACCTGGTGGAATAGACGAATGCTGTCTTTTGAATGAAACCACTTGAGAGAGGCAACGATGATGACATTCAGCTCCCCAAGATGTAACTTGAGAAGTGCGCCAGTCAATCTGGGGAGAGTGACACTGAAGCCATGGAAGGCCTAAGACAATCGGACTTGTAATAACAGGAAGAATTAAAAACGAAATCTCTTCATGGTGAAGCCCACCAATCTGAAGCGTTACTGGAGACGTACTCTGGGTGATGAGACCATTGATGAGACGTGATCCATCCATAGCAGTCACAGTAATCGGTGTTTTCAAAGTAATCACTGGTAGGGACCATTGATTCACTAATGATTTGGAAATGAAATTTCCTGCTGCTCCGGAATCAATCAATGCCTGTGACTCAAAGGCTTTGGTAGCAAAGGAAATCGTAACATCAAAAGTGCAGGCTTTTAATTTCGTAAAAGATGGAGAGGACTCCAGGAACCCTAACCTTATCTCCCCAGTATTGGTTAGAGCCCGGCATCTCCTGGGACAAGAATTGAGCATATGCGTAGAATCGGCACAATAGATACAAAGTCTATTCTTTATTCTTCGGTCCCTCTCCTCTAAAGTTAATTTGGAGCGACCTATCTCCATGGGTATCACCGGAGATGAAGCTGGGTGAACTTGAGGATTTGAGAGAAGAGGTGTTTTAACCGAAGTTGTTTTCTCAGGTTCTCTTTCACGAAACCTCAGGTCTACCCGATGGCAAAGAGAGATCAAATCTTCTAAAGAGGAGGGTAGTTCTTGTGAAGTCAGTGCGTTTTTAATTTTATCGGAAAGCCCCTGCCAGAAGGCGGCAACTAGTGCTTCAGTGTTCCACTGAAGTTCAGAGGCTAAGATCCTAAATCGAATGACGTACTGAGCCACAGTGCGAGATCCTTGGCGAAGACGGAGAATGCTAGATGCAGCGGAAATAACACGACCTGGTTCATCGAATACACTTCGGAACGTGGAAATAAACTCGGCACTATCCTGTAACAATGGATCGTTTCTTTCCCACAGAGGGGAAGCCCATGCGAGAGCTTGTCCAGAAAACAATGAAATAAGATAGGCCACTCTGGAACGATGGGTAGAAAAATTTTGAGGTTGGAGCTCAAAATGAACTGAGCATTGAGTAAGAAAACCCCTACAAGTTTTGGGGTCTCCATCGTATTTTGACGGAGTAGGCAGGTGAAGCGTGGAAGCTGTAAACACCTGGGATGGCACTGGGGAAACGGAGGAAGGCACAGGAGCATCAACAGTAGTTGTGGCATCTTGCACAGACGGTCTTTGGGAGGCTAACGCCTGGTAACACCGCAGTAAATGCCGTTGGCGAACTTCCTGTTGCTCAATACGGGTAACCAGATGCCGCAGCATCTCTTTGGCTGTAGGTTCCGTATCTGGGTCTGTCATGGCCTGATCTTACTGTCACGGGCACTAGGAGTCTTTACCCAGGGATCACCAGGTGGTAGGCTTACCAGAGCAATATAGATGGTAATAGGGTACTCTGGTAGCTGGGTGATCACGGAACAGGAAACAGCAGATGATGAGATGCTCAGGAAAGTCTATGACTAGCAGCACTGGTAATATGGAGGTAATAGTACACGAGGAACTGTAGGACAAGGACACGTGAAGGTAGTCAGTGGTCTGCGATAGCAAGTTGTACCACTGCTATAGTGAGGAGGAATGTCCAACAGAAACGAGGAGGTGATGAGAGTCAGCGGTCTGCGGACAGCAAGTTATACCGCTGTCTGAGTGAAGGAATGGAATCCAAGTGGAGGCATCCGGGGAGTCAGTGGTCTGCGATAGCAAGTTGTACCACTGCTATGTGAGAGGATACTGGAACAGGTGATACTGGAGACAGGGATCAGTGGTCTGCTACTAGCAAGTTGTACCACAGAATATATATGTGAGGAGGTGCACGGGGAGAGACTGCAACACAGGATATACACAGGCACCTTATATACGATCCACAGTAACATGCACAATATGTATATAAATGACTGAACAGGTCTGCAAATATAGGAAGTCTCTTGAAGCAGTCCAGCACAAGTTAACACAGTCAATGATGGCAATAGACTCAGCGGATAGCAGACTCCAGAGGAGAACCAACACAGTCCAGCAAGATATGCAATACACCAGCACAGTCAATGAGAATTATGCATACCGTGGTTCAGAAGCAGGTAGTCAGATAGGAGTGCAGGGATACCTGAGCGGCAGGAGGCCGGCTGGATGAGAAGTCCCGGGATACCTGAGGCAGCAATCAGTAGGTGCAGCGCACAGATAAGTAGACCAACAGGGACACGAATCCACAGGAATCAATAACACGTGGAACTGGACTCACGCAGGACCCAGGAGAGTAGAGACGATCCAGCAGAGGAGTAGTAGATGAGATATAAATCCAATGCAGACGGGAGGGTAGACCTGCGGGACACGTGAAGGCGTGGAGAGCGGATCAGCAGTAGATGGATGATAGCGCGATCAGCAGCAGCAGGACTCTGCGGTACACGGAGGTAACCAGTAGCAACCAATAGTTGTCAGTAGCGATGGCACACGGGATAGCAGAGCAGACCAGGAGCTGTTGATCACGGAGAGTAGCAAATGGCAATGAGAGCAGCAGTCTCGAGGAAACACAGAAGAGCTGAGAAGAGACTGCAGTGCACAGGAGCAGCGGATAGGAATCAGCTAACTTGTCACGATGATGAACACAGGCGAGTTGTAGGCTGGAGGCTGTAGTGCACGGAAGCAGCGGGTAGACATCAGCTAACAATCCCGATGATGAACACAGGCGAGTTGTAGGCTGGAGGCTGTAGTGCACGGAAGCAGCGGGTAGACAACAGCTAACAGTCACGATAATGAACACAGGCGAGTTGCAGGCTGAAGGCTTATAGTGCACGGAGGCAGCGGATAGGAATCAGCTCACTGACTTGATGAGGAACAGGTGAGTGGATGTAAAGTAACGGTTGGAGTGCACAGAGGCAGCGGGTAGGAACCAGCAAACAGTCACAGTGAAATATAATAGCGATGAAGTGGATTAGAGGACTGAAGTGCACGGAGGCAGCGGATAGGAATCAGCAAACAGTCACAATAATAAGTAGTAGCGTTGAAGTGGTTTGGAAGACTGTAGTGCACGGAGGCAGCGGATAGGAATCAGCTAACAGTCACGATGATATAGTTGATGGTAGAAGTGGTATGGGGACCACAGTAGTAGAAGTGGTTTGGAAACCACAGAGGTAGAAGTGGTTTGGAAACCACAGGAATCAGCAGCGCTGAAAATACGAGGAATACAGGAACACCTTCAGAGACTCATAGGGAATGAGACTCCAAGATCAGGCCACGTGGTGTTGACCACAGGTGCTTAATATAGGGAGTGTTGCCTGATCTGCCAATTGAGTTAAAGGGACATACACAGAAGTATAGGAAAGGGCTGCGCATGCGCAGACCCTCAGGATGGAGGACGGCCACGGTTCCTAAATGTCCGGGAAGAGGCACTCACGGTCCGGTGAGTGACACTAAGTCTTTCTGAGCAGGAGAAATCGCAAAACATAGTCATTTCTTCATTGCCGTCCAAAAACAACGCTTTTTTACACTCCTGTCTCCCTTTCTCTTGGAAACAATGACTTACATCAATTCTTTTACATAATTCTTGTTTCTCATGACATTTCTAACATTGCCCACAATTATCAACTTTCTAAGTCTTTCTGAGCAAGAGAAATCGCAAAACAGTCATTTCTTCATTGCCGTCCAAAAACAACGCTTTTTTACACTCCGGTCTCCCTTTCTCTTGGAAACAATGACTTACATCAATTTTTTTACATAATTCTTGTTTCTCATGACATTTCTAACATTGCCCACAATTATCAACTTTCTAAGTCTTTCTGAGCAAGAGAAATCGCAAAACAGTCATTTCTTCATTGCCGTCCAAAAACAACGCTTTTTTACACTCCGGTCTCCCTTTCTCTTGGAAACAATGACTTACATCAATTCTTTTACATAATTCTTGTTTCTCATGACATTTCTAACATTGCCCACAATTATCAACTTTCTAAGTCTTTCTGAGCAAGAGAAATCGCAAAACAGTCATTTCTTCATTGCCGTCCAAAAACAACGCTTTTTTACACTCCGGTCTCCCATTCTCTTGGAAACAATGACTTACATCAATTCTTTTACATAATTCTTGTTTCTCATGACATTTCTTACATTGCCCACAATTATCAACTTTCTAAGTCTTTCTGAGCAGGAGAAATCGCAAAACATAGTCATTTCTTCATTGGCGTCCAAAAACAACGCTTTTTTACACTCCGGTCTCCCTTTTTCTTGGAAACAATGACTTACATCAATTCTTTTACATAATTCTTGTTTCTCATGACATTTCTAACATTGCCCACAATTATCAACTTTCTAAGTCTTTCTGAGCAAGAGAAATCGCAAAACAGTCATTTCTTCATTGCCGTCCAAAAACAACGCTTTTTTACACTCCGGTCTCCCTTTCTCTTGGAAACAATGACTTACATCAATTCTTTTACATAATTCTTGTTTCTCATGACATTTCTAACATTGCCCACAATTATCAACTTTCTAAGTCTTTCTGAGCAAGAGAAATCGCAAAACAGTCATTTCTTCATTGCCGTCCAAAAACAATGCTTTTTTACACTCCGGTCTCCCTTTCTCTTGGAAACAATGACTTACATCAATTCTTTTACATAATTCTTGTTTCTCATGACATTTCTAACATTGCCCACAATTATCAACTTTCTAAGTCTTTCTGAGCAAGAGAAATCGCAAACCAGTCATTTCTTCATTGCCGTCCAAAAACAACGCTTTTTTACACTCCGGTCTCCCTTTCTCTTGCAAACAATGACTTACATCAATTCTTTTACATAATTCTTGTTTCTCATGACATTTCTTACATTGCCCACAATTATCAACTTTCTAAGTCTTTCTGAGCAGGAGAAATCGCAAAACATAGTCATTTCTTCATTGCCGTCCAAAAACAACGCTTTTTTACACTCCTGTCTCCCTTTCTCTTGGAAACAATGACTTACATCAATTCTTTTACATAATTCTTGTTTCTCATGACATTTCTTACATTGCCCACAATTATCAACTTTCTAAGTCTTTCTGAGCAGGAGAAATCGCTAAACATAGTCATTTCTTCATTGCCGTCCAAAAACAACGCTTTTTTACACTCCGGTCTCCCTTTCTCTTGGAAACAATGACTTACATCAATTCTTTTACATAATTCTTGTTTCTCATGACATTTCTAACATTGCCCACAATTATCAACTTTCTAAGTCTTTCTGAGCAGGAGAAATCGCAAAACATAGTCATTTCTTCATTGCCGTCCAAAAACAACGCTTTTTTACACTCCTGTCTCCCTTTCTCTTGGAAACAATGACTTACATTAATTCTTTTACATAATTCTTGTTTCTCATGACATTTCTAACATTGCCCACAATTATCAACTTTCTAAGTCTTTCTGAGCAAGAGAAATCGCAAAACAGTCATTTCTTCATTGCCGTCCAAAAACAACGCTTTTTTACACTCCTGTCTCCCTTTCTCTTGGAAACAATGACTTACATCAATTCTTTTACATAATTCTTGTTTCTCATGACATTTCTAACATTGCCCACAATTATCAACTTTCTAAGTCTTTCTGAGCAGGAGAAATCGCAAAACATAGTAATTTCTTCATTGCCGTCCAAAAACAACGCTTTTTTACACTCCTGTCTCCCTTTCTCTTGGAAACAATGACTTACATCAATTCTTTTACATAATTCTTGTTTCTCATGAGATTTCTAACATTGCCCACAATTATCAACATTCTAAGTCTTTCTGAGCAAGAGAAATCGCAAAACAGTCATTTCTTCATTGCCGTCCAAAAACAACGCTTTTTTACACTCCGGTCTCCCATTCTCTTGGAAACAATGACTTACATCAATTCTTTTACATAATTCTTGTTTCTCATGACATTTCTTACATTGCCCACAATTATCAACTTTCTAAGTCTTTCTGAGCAGGAGAAATCGCAAAACATAGTAATTTCTTCATTGCCGTCCAAAAACAACGCTTTTTTACACTCCTGTCTCCCTTTCTCTTGGAAACAATGACTTACATCAATTCTTTTACATAATTCTTGTTTCTCATGACATTTCTAACATTGCCCACAATTATCAACATTCTAAGTCTTTCTGAGCAAGAGAAATCGCAAAACAGTCATTTCTTCATTGCCGTCCAAAAACAACGCTTTTTTACACTCCGGTCTCCCATTCTCTTGGAAACAATGACTTACATCAATTCTTTTACACAATTCTTGTTTCTCATGACATTTCTAACATTGCCCACAATTATCAACATTCTAAGTCTTTCTGAGCAGGAGAAATCGCAAAACATAGTCATTTCTTCATTGCCGTCCAAAAACAACGCTTTTTTACACTCCTGTCTCCCTTTCTCTTGGAAACAATGACTTACATTAATTCTTTTACATAATTCTTGTTTCTCATGACATTTCTAACATTGCCCACAATTATCAACTTTCTAAGTCTTTCTGAGCAAGAGAAATCGCAAAACAGTCATTTCTTCATTGCCGTCCAAAAACAACGCTTTTTTACACTCCGGTCTCCCATTCTCTTGGAAACAATGACTTACATCAATTCTTTTACACAATTCTTGTTTCTCATGACATTTCTAACATTGCCCACAATTATCAACTTTCTAAGTCTTTCTGAGCAAGAGAAATCGCAAAACAGTCATTTCTTCATTGCCGTCCAAAAACAATGCTTTTTTACACTCCGGTCTCCCTTTCTCTTGGAAACAATGACTTACATCAATTCTTTTACATAATTCTTGTTTCTCATGACATTT
The DNA here is from genome assembly GCF_038048845.1 of Mixophyes fleayi. Lineage (NCBI taxonomy): Eukaryota > Metazoa > Chordata > Amphibia > Anura > Limnodynastidae > Mixophyes > Mixophyes fleayi. The sequence continues at coordinate 30,442 of NW_027446001.1, forward strand.
CTAACATTGCCCACAATTATCAACTTTCTAAGTCTTTCTGAGCAGGAGAAATCGCAAAACATAGTCATTTCTTCATTGCCGTCCAAAAACAACGCTTTTTTACACTCCTGTCTCCCTTTCTCTTGGAAACAATGACTTACATCAATTCTTTTACATAATTCTTGTTTCTCATGACATTTCTAACATTGCCCACAATTATCAACTTTCTAAGTCTTTCTGAGCAGGAGAAATCGCAAAACATAGTCATTTCTTCATTGCCGTCCAAAAACAACGTTTTTTTACACTCCTGTCTCCCTTTCTCTTGGAAACAATGACTTACATCAATTCTTTTACATAATTCTTGTTTGTCATGATATTTCTTACATTGCCCACAATTATCAACTTTCTAAGTCTTTCTGAGCAGGAGAAATCGCAAAACATAGTCATTTCTTCATTGCCGTCCAAAAACAACGCTTTTTTACACTCCTGTCTCCCTTTCTCTTGGAAACATTGACTTACATCAATTCTTTTACATAATTCTTGTTTCTCCTGACATTTCTAACATTGCCCACAATTATCAACTTTCTAAGTCTTTCTGAGCAGGAGAAATCGCAAAACATAGTCATTTCTTCATTGCCGTCCAAAAACAACGCTTTTTTACACTCCTGTCTCCCTTTCTCTTGGAAACAATGACTTACATCAATTCTTTTACATAATTCTTGTTTCTCATGACATTTCTAACATTGCCCACAATTATCAACTTTCTAAGTCTTTCTGAGCAAGAGAAATCGCAAAACAGTCATTTCTTCATTGCCGTCCAAAAACAACGCTTTTTTACACTCCGGTCTCCCTTTCTCTTGGAAACAATGACTTACATCAATTCTTTTACATAATTCTTGTTTCTCATGACATTTCTAACATTGCCCACAATTATCAACTTTCTAAGTCTTTCTGAGCAAGAGAAATCGCAAAACAGTCATTTCTTCATTGCCGTCCAAAAACAACGCTTTTTTACACTCCGGTCTCCCTTTCTCTTGGAAACAATGACTTACATCAATTCTTTTACATAATTCTTGTTTCTCATGACATTTCTAACATTGCCCACAATTATCAACTTTCTAAGTCTTTCTGAGCAAGAGAAATCGCAAAAGAGTCATTTCTTCATTGCCGTCCAAAAACAACGCTTTTTTACACTCCGGTCTCCCTTTCTCTTGGAAACAATGACTTACATCAATTCTTTTACATAATTCTTGTTTCTCATGACATTTCTAACATTGCCCACAATTATCAACTTTCTAAGTCTTTCTGAGCAAGAGAAATCGCAAAACAGTCATTTCTTCATTGCCGTCCAAAAACAATGCTTTTTTACACTCCGGTCTCCCTTTCTCTTGGAAACAATGACTTACATCAATTCTTTTACATAATTCTTGTTTCTCATGACATTTCTAACATTGCCTACAATTATCAACTTTCTAAGTCTTTCTGAGCAAGAGAAATCGCAAACCAGTCATTTCTTCATTGCCGTCCAAAAACAACGCTTTTTTACACTCCGGTCTCCCTTTCTCTTGGAAACAATGACTTACATCAATTCTTTTACATAATTCTTGTTTCTCATGACATTTCTTACATTGCCCACAATTATCAACTTTCTAAGTCTTTCTGAGCAGGAGAAATCGCAAAACATAGTCATTTCTTCATTGCCGTCCAAAAACAACGCTTTTTTACACTCCTGTCTCCCTTTCTCTTGGAAACAATGACTTACATCAATTCTTTTACATAATTCTTGTTTCTCATGACATTTCTTACATTGCCCACAATTATCAACTTTCTAAGTCTTTCTGAGCAGGAGAAATCGCTAAACATAGTCATTTCTTCATTGCCGTCCAAAAACAACGCTTTTTTACACTCCTGTCTCCCTTTCTCTTGGAAACAATGACTTACATCAATTCTTTTACATAATTCTTGTTTCTCATGACATTTCTAACATTGCCCACAATTATCAACTTTCTAAGTCTTTCTGAGCAGGAGAAATCGCAAAACATAGTCATTTCTTCATTGCCGTCCAAAAACAACGCTTTTTTACACTCCTGTCTCCCTTTCTCTTGGAAACAATGACTTACATTAATTCTTTTACATAATTCTTGTTTCTCATGACATTTCTAACATTGCCCACAATTATCAACTTTCTAAGTCTTTCTGAGCAAGAGAAATCGCAAAACAGTCATTTCTTCATTGCCGTCCAAAAACAACGCTTTTTTACACTCCGGTCTCCCTTTCTCTTGGAAACAATGACTTACATCAATTCTTTTACATAATTCTTGTTTCTCATGACATTTCTAACATTGCCCACAATTATCAACTTTCTAAGTCTTTCTGAGCAGGAGAAATCGCTAAACATAGTCATTTCTTCATTGCCGTCCAAAAACAATGCTTTTTTACACTCCGGTCTCCCTTTCTCTTGGAAACAATGACTTACATCAATTCTTTTACATAATTCTTGTTTCTCATGACATTTCTAACATTGCCTACAATTATCAACTTTCTAAGTCTTTCTGAGCAAGAGAAATCGCAAACCAGTCATTTCTTCATTGCCGTCCAAAAACAACGCTTTTTTACACTCCGGTCTCCCTTTCTCTTGGAAACAATGACTTACATCAATTCTTTTACATAATTCTTGTTTCTCATGACATTTCTTACATTGCCCACAATTATCAACTTTCTAAGTCTTTCTGAGCAGGAGAAATCGCAAAACATAGTCATTTCTTCATTGCCGTCCAAAAACAACGCTTTTTTACACTCCTGTCTCCCTTTCTCTTGGAAACAATGACTTACATCAATTCTTTTACATAATTCTTGTTTCTCATGACATTTCTTACATTGCCCACAATTATCAACTTTCTAAGTCTTTCTGAGCAGGAGAAATCGCTAAACATAGTCATTTCTTCATTGCCGTCCAAAAACAACGCTTTTTTACACTCCTGTCTCCCTTTCTCTTGGAAACAATGACTTACATCAATTCTTTTACATAATTCTTGTTTCTCATGACATTTCTAACATTGCCCACAATTATCAACTTTCTAAGTCTTTCTGAGCAGGAGAAATCGCAAAACATAGTCATTTCTTCATTGCCGTCCAAAAACAACGCTTTTTTACACTCCTGTCTCCCTTTCTCTTGGAAACAATGACTTACATTAATTCTTTTACATAATTCTTGTTTCTCATGACATTTCTAACATTGCCCACAATTATCAACTTTCTAAGTCTTTCTGAGCAAGAGAAATCGCAAAACAGTCATTTCTTCATTGCCGTCCAAAAACAACGCTTTTTTACACTCCGGTCTCCCTTTCTCTTGGAAACAATGACTTACATCAATTCTTTTACATAATTCTTGTTTCTCATGACATTTCTAACATTGCCCACAATTATCAACTTTCTAAGTCTTTCTGAGCAGGAGAAATCGCAAAACATAGTAATTTCTTCATTGCCGTCCAAAAACAACGCTTTTTTACACTCCTGTCTCCCTTTCTCTTGGAAACAATGACTTACATCAATTCTTTTACATAATTCTTGTTTCTCATGACATTTCTAACATTGCCCACAATTATCAACATTCTAAGTCTTTCTGAGCAAGAGAAATCGCAAAACAGTCATTTCTTCATTGCCGTCCAAAAACAACGCTTTTTTACACTCCGGTCTCCCATTCTCTTGGAAACAATGACTTACATCAATTCTTTTACATAATTCTTGTTTCTCATGACAATTCTTATATTGCCCACAATTATCAACTTTCTAAGTCTTTCTGAGCAGGAGAAATCGCAAAACATAGTCATTTCTTCATTGCCGTCCAAAAACAACGCTTTTTTACACTCCTGTCTCCCTTTCTCTTGGAAACAATGACTTACATCAATTCTTTTACATAATTCTTGTTTCTCATGACATTTCTAACATTGCCCACAATTATCAACTTTCTAAGTCTTTCTGAGCAAGAGAAATCGCAAAACAGTCATTTCTTCATTGCCGTCCAAAAACAACGCTTTTTTACACTCCGGTCTCCCTTTCTCTTGGAAACAATGACTTACATCAATTCTTTTACATAATTCTTGTTTCTCATGACATTTCTTACATTGCCCACAATTATCAACTTTCTAAGTCTTTCTGAGCAGGAGAAATCGCTAAACATAGTCATTTCTTCATTGCCGTCCAAAAACAACGCTTTTTTACACTCCGGTCTCCCTTTCTCTTGGAAACAATGACTTACATCAATTCTTTTACATAATTCTTGTTTCTCATGACATTTCTAACATTGCCCACAATTATCAACTTTCTAAGTCTTTCTGAGCAAGAGAAATCGCAAAACAGTCATTTCTTCACTGCCGTCCAAAAACAACGCTTTTTTACACTCCGGTCTCCCTTTCTCTTGGAAACAATGACTTACATCAATTCTTTTACATAATTCTTGTTTCTCATGACATTTCTAACATTGCCCACAATTATCAACTTTCTAAGTCTTTCTGAGCAAGAGAAATCGCAAAACAGTCATTTCTTCATTGCCGTCCAAAAACAACGCTTTTTTACACTCCGGTCTCCCTTTCTCTTGGAAACAATGACTTACATCAATTCTTTTACATAATTCTTGTTTCTCATGACATTTCTAACATTGCCCACAATTATCAACTTTCTAAGTCTTTCTGAGCAAGAGAAATTGCAAAACAGTCATTTCTTCATTGCCGTCCAAAAACAACGCTTTTTTACACTCCGGTCTCCCTTTCTCTTGGAAACAATGACTTACATCAATTCTTTTACATAATTCTTGTTTCTCATGACATTTCTAACATTGCCCACAATTATCAACTTTCTAAGTCTTTCTGAGCAGGAGAAATCGCAAAACATAGTCATTTCTTCATTGCCGTCCAAAAACAACGCTTTTTTACACTCCTGTCTCCCTTTCTCTTGGAAACAATGACTTACATCAATTCTTTTACATAATTCTTGTTTCTCATGACATTTCTAACATTGCACACAATTATCAACTTTCTAAGTCTTTCTGAGCAAGAGAAATCGCAAAACAGTCATTTCTTCATTGCCGTCCAAAAACAACGCTTTTTTACACTCCTGTCTCCCTTTCTCTTGGAAACAATGACTTACATCAATTCTTTTACATAATTCTTGTTTCTCATGACATTTCTAACATTGCCCACAATTATCAACTTTCTAAGTCTTTCTGAGCAAGAGAAATCGCAAAACAGTCATTTCTTCATTGCCGTCCAAAAACAACGCTTTTTTACACTCCGGTCTCCCTTTCTCTTGGAAACAATGACTTACATCAATTCTTTTACATAATTCTTGTTTCTCATGACATTTCTAACATTGCCCACAATTATCAACTTTCTAAGTCTTTCTGAGCAAGAGAAATCGCAAAAAAGTAATTTCTTCATTGCCGTCCAAAAACAACGCTTTTTTACACTCCGGTCTCCCTTTCTCTTGGAAACAATGACTTACATCAATTCTTTTACATAATTCTTGTTTCTCATGACATTTCTAACATTGCCCACAATTATCAACTTTCTAAGTCTTTCTGAGCAAGAGAAATCGCAAAACAGTCATTTCTTCATTGCCGTCCAAAAACAACGCTTTTTTACACTCCGGTCTCCCTTTCTCTTGGAAATAATGACTTACATCAATTCTTTTACATAATTCTTGTTTCTCATGACTTTTCTAACATTGCCCACAATTATTAACATTCTAAGTCTTTCTGAGCAAGAGAAATCGCAAAACAGTCATTTCTTCATTGCCGTCCAAAAACTATGCTTTTTTACACTCCGGTCTCCCTTTCTCTTGGAAACAATGACTTACATCAATTCTTTTACATAATTCTTGTTTCTCATGACATTTCTAACATTGACCACAATTATCAACTTTCTAAGTCTTTCTGAGCAAGAGAAATCGCAAAACAGTCATTTCTTCATTGCCGTCCAAAAACAACGCTTTTTTACACCCCGGTCTCCCTTTCTCTTGGAAACAATGACTTACATCAATTCTTTTACATAATTCTTGTTTCTCATGACATTTCTAACATTGCCCACAATTATCAACTTTCTAAGTCTTTCTGAGCAAGAGAAATCGCAAAACAGTCATTTCTTCATTGCCGTCCAAAAACAACGCTTTTTTACACTCCGGTCTCCCTTTCTCTTGGAAACAATGACTTACATCAAATCTTTTACATAATTCTTGTGTCTCATGACATTTCTAACATTGCCCACAATTATCAACTTTCTAAGTCTTTCTGAGCAGGAGAAATCGCAAAACATAGTAATTTCTTCATTGCCGTCCAAAAACAACGCTTTTTTACACTCCTGTCTCCCTTTCTCTTGGAAACAATGACTTACATCAATTCTTTTACATAATTCTTGTTTCTCATGACATTTCTAACATTGCCCACAATTATCAACTTTCTAAGTCTTTCTGAGCAAGAGAAATCGCAAAACAGTCATTTCTTCATTGCCGTCCAAAAACAACGCTTTTTTACACTCCGGTCTCCCTTTCTCTTGGAAACAATGACTTACATCAATTCTTTTACATAATTCTTGTTTCTCATGACATTTCTAACATTGCCCACAATTATCAACTTTCTAAGTCTTTCTGAGCAAGAGAAATCACAAAACAGTCATTTCTTCATTGGCGTCCAAAAACAACGCTTTTTTACACTCCTGTCTCCCTTTCTCTTGGAAACAATGACTTACATCAATTCTTTTACATAATTCTTGTTTCTCATGACATTTCTAACATTGCCCACAATTATCAACTTTCTAAGTCTTTCTGAGCAAGAGAAATCGCAAAACAGTCATTTCTTCATTGCCGTCCAAAAACAACGCTTTTTTACACTCCGGTCTCCCTTTCTCTTGGAAACAATGACTTACATCAAATCTTTTACATAATTCTTGTGTCTCATGACATTTCTAACATTGCCCACAATTATCAACTTTCTAAGTCTTTCTGAGCAGGAGAAATCGCAAAACATAGTAATTTCTTCATTGCCGTCCAAAAACAACGCTTTTTTACACTCCTGTCTCCCTTTCTCTTGGAAACAATGACTTACATCAATTCTTTTACATAATTCTTGTTTCTCATGACATTTCTAACATTGCCCACAATTATCAACTTTCTAAGTCTTTCTGAGCAAGAGAAATCGCAAAACAGTCATTTCTTCATTGCCGTCCAAAAACAACGCTTTTTTACACTCCGGTCTCCCTTTCTCTTGGAAACAATGACTTACATCAATTCTTTTACATAATTCTTGTTTCTCATGACATTTCTAACATTGCCCACAATTATCAACTTTCTAAGTCTTTCTGAGCAAGAGAAATCACAAAACAGTCATTTCTTCATTGGCGTCCAAAAACAACGCTTTTTTACACTCCTGTCTCCCTTTCTCTTGGAAACAATGACTTACATCAATTCTTTTACATAATTCTTGTTTCTCATGACATTTCTAACATTGCCCACAATTATCAACTTTCTAAGTCTTTCTGAGCAAGAGAAATCGCAAAACAGTCATTTCTTCATTGCCGTCCAAAAACAACGCTTTTTTACACTCCTGTCTCCCTTTCTCTTGGAAACAATGACTTACATCAATTCTTTTACATAATTCTTGTTTCTCATGACATTTCTAACATTGCCCACAATTATCAACTTTCTAAGTCTTTCTGAGCAGGAGAAATCGCAAAACATAGTCATTTCTTCATTGCCGTCCAAAAACAACGCTTTTTTACACTCCTGTCTCCCTTTCTCTTGGAAACAATGACTTACATCAATTCTTTTACATAATTCTTGTTTCTCATGACATTTCTAACATTGCCCACAATTATCAACTTTCTAAGTCTTTCTGAGCAAGAGAAATCGCAAAACAGTCATTTCTTCATTGCCGTCCAAAAACAACGCTTTTTTACACTCCTGTCTCCCTTTCTCTTGGAAACAATGACTTACATCAATTCTTTTACATAATTCTTGTTTCTCATGACATTTCTAACATTGCCCACAATTATCAACTTTCTAAGTCTTTCTGAGCAAGAGAAATCGCAAAACAGTCATTTCTTCATTGCCGTCCAAAAACAACGCTTTTTTACACTCCGGTCTCCCTCTCTCTTGGAAACAATGACTTACATCAATTCTTTTACATAATTCTTGTTTCTCATGACATTTCTAACATTGCCCACAATTATCAACTTTCTAAGTCTTTCTGAGCAAGAGAAATCGCAAAAAAGTAATTTCTTCATTGCCGTCCAAAAACAACGCTTTTTTACACTCCGGTCTCCCTTTCTCTTGGAAACAATGACTTACATCAATTCTTTTACATAATTCTTGTTTCTCATGACATTTCTAACATTGCCCACAATTATCAACATTCTAAGTCTTTCTGAGCAAGAGAAATCGCAAAACAGTAATTTCTTCATTGCCGTCCAAAAACAACGCTTTTTTACACTCCGGTCTCCCATTCTCTTGGAAACAATGACTTACATCAATTCTTTTACATAATTCTTGTTTCTCATGACATTTCTTACATTGCCCACAATTATCAACTTTCTAAGTCTTTCTGAGCAGGAGAAATCGCAAAACATAGTCATTTCTTCATTGCCGTCCAAAAACAACGCTTTTTTACACTCCTGTCTCCCTTTCTCTTGGAAACAATGACTTACATCAATTCTTTTACATAATTCTTGTTTCTCATGACATTTCTAACATTGCCCACAATTATCAACTTTCTAAGTCTTTCTGAGCAGGAGAAATCGCAAAACATAGTCATTTCTTCATTGCCGTCCAAAAACAACGCTTTTTTACACTCCTGTCTCCCTTTCTCTTGGAAACAATGACTTACATCAATTCTTTTACATAATTCTTGTTTCTCATGACATTTCTAACATTGCCCACAATTATCAACATTCTAAGTCTTTCTGAGCAAGAGAAATCGCAAAACAGTCATTTCTTCATTGCCGTCCAAAAACAACGCTTTTTTACACTCCGGTCTCCCATTCTCTTGGAAACAATGACTTACATCAATTCTTTTACATAATTCTTGTTTCTCATGACATTTCTTACATTGCCCACAATTATCAACTTTCTAAGTCTTTCTGAGCAGGAGAAATCGCAAAACATAGTCATTTCTTCATTGCCGTCCAAAAACAACGCTTTTTTACACTCCGGTCTCCCTTTCTCTTGGAAACAATGACTTACATCAATTCTTTTACATAATTCTTGTTTCTCATGACATTTCTAACATTGCCCACAATTATCAACTTTCTAAGTCTTTCTGAGCAAGAGAAATCGCAAAACAGTCATTTCTTCATTGCCGTCCAAAAACAACGCTTTTTTACACTCCGGTCTCCCTTTCTCTTGGAAACAATGACTTACATCAATTCTTTTACATAATTCTTGTTTCTCATGACATGTTTTAACATTGCCCACAATTATCAACTTTCTAAGTCTTTCTGAGCAAGAGAAATCGCAAAACAGTCATTTCTTCATTGGCGTCCAAAAACAACGCTTTTTTACACTCCGGTCTCCCATTCTCTTGGAAACAATGACTTACATCAATTCTTTTACATAATTCTTGTTTCTCATGACATTTCTTACATTGCCCACAATTATCAACTTTCTAAGTCTTTCTGAGCAGGAGAAATCGCAAAACATAGTCATTTCTTCATTGCCGTCCAAAAACAACGCTTTTTTACACTCCGGTCTCCCTTTCTCTTGGAAACAATGACTTACATCAATTCTTTTACATAATTCTTGTTTCTCATGACATTTCTAACATTGCCCACAATTATCAACTTTCTAAGTCTTTCTGAGCAGGAGAAATCGCAAAACATAGTCATTTCTTCATTGCCGTCAAAAAACAACGCTTTTTTACACTCCTGTCTCCCTTTCTCTTGGAAACAATGACTTACATCAATTCTTTTACATAATTCTTGTTTCTCATGACATTTCTAACATTGCCCACAATTATCAACTTTCTAAGTCTTTCTGAGCAAGAGAAATCGCAAAACAGTCATTTCTTCATTGCCGTCCAAAAACAACGCTTTTTTACACTCCTGTCTCCCTTTCTCTTGGAAACAATGACTTACATCAATTCTTTTACATAATTCTTGTTTCTCATGACATTTCTAACATTGGACACAATTATCAACTTTCTAAGTCTTTCTGAGAAAGAGAAATCGCAAAACAGTCATTTCTTCATTGCCGTCCAAAAACAACGCTTTTTTACACTCCGGTCTCCCTTTCTCTTGGAAACAATGACTTACATCAATTCTTTTACATAATTCTTGTTTCTCATGACATTTCTAACATTGCCCACAATTATCAACTTTCTAAGTCTTTCTGAGCAGGAGAAATCGCAAAACATAGTCATTTCTTCATTGCCGTATAAAAACAACGCTTTTTTACACTCCGGTCTCCCTTTCTCTTGGAAACAATGACTTACATCAATTCTTTTACATAATTCTTGTTTCTCATGACATTTCTAACATTGCCCACAATTATCAACTTTCTAAGTCTTTCTGAGCAAGAGAAATCGCAAAACAGTCATTTCTTCATTGCCGTCCAAAAACAACGCTTTTTTACACTCCGGTCTCCCTTTCTCTTGGAAACAATGACTTACATCAATTCTTTTACATAATTCTTGTTTCTCATGACATGTTTTAACATTGCCCACAATTATCAACTTTCTAAGTCTTTCTGAGCAAGAGAAATCGCAAAACAGTCATTTCTTCATTGGCGTCCAAAAACAACGCTTTTTTACACTCCTGTCTCCCTTTCTCTTGGAAACAATGACTTACATCAATTCTTTTACATAATTCTTGTTTCTCATGACATTTCTAACATTGCCCACAATTATCAACTTTCTAAGTCTTTCTGAGCAAGAGAAATCGCAAAACAGTCATTTCTTCATTGCCGTCCAAAAACAACGCTTTTTTACACTCCGGTCTCCCTTTCTCTTGGAAACAATGACTTACATCAATTCTTTTACATAATTCTTGTTTCTCATGACATTTCTAACATTGCCCACAATTATCAACTTTCTAAGTCTTTCTGAGCAAGAGAAATCGCAAAACAGTCATTTCTTCATTGCCGTCCAAAAACAACGCTTTTTTACACTCCGGTCTCCCTTTCTCTTGGAAACAATGACTTACATCAATTCTTTTACATAATTCTTGTTTCTCATGACATGTTTTAACATTGCCCACAATTATCAACTTTCTAAGTCTTTCTGAGCAAGAGAAATCGCAAAACAGTCATTTCTTCATTGGCGTCCAAAAACAACGCTTTTTTACACTCCGGTCTCCCATTCTCTTGGAAACAATGACTTACATCAATTCTTTTACATAATTCTTGTTTCTCATGACATTTCTTACATTGCCCACAATTATCAACTTTCTAAGTCTTTCTGAGCAGGAGAAATCGCAAAACATAGTCATTTCTTCATTGCCGTCCAAAAACAACGCTTTTTTACACTCCGGTCTCCCTTTCTCTTGGAAACAATGACTTACATCAATTCTTTTACATAATTCTTGTTTCTCATGACATTTCTAACATTGCCCACAATTATCAACTTTCTAAGTCTTTCTGAGCAGGAGAAATCGCAAAACATAGTCATTTCTTCATTGCCGTCCAAAAACAACGCTTTTTTACACTCCTGTCTCCCTTTCTCTTGGAAACAATGACTTACATCAATTCTTTTACATAATTCTTGTTTCTCATGACATTTCTAACATTGCCCACAATTATCAACTTTCTAAGTCTTTCTGAGCAAGAGAAATCGCAAAACAGTCATTTCTTCATTGCCGTCCAAAAACAACGCTTTTTTACACTCCTGTCTCCCTTTCTCTTGGAAACAATGACTTACATCAATTCTTTTACATAATTCTTGTTTCTCATGACATTTCTAACATTGGACACAATTATCAACTTTCTAAGTCTTTCTGAGAAAGAGAAATCGCAAAACAGTCATTTCTTCATTGCCGTCCAAAAACAACGCTTTTTTACACTCCGGTCTCCCTTTCTCTTGGAAACAATGACTTACATCAATTCTTTTACATAATTCTTGTTTCTCATGACATTTCTAACATTGCCCACAATTATCAACTTTCTAAGTCTTTCTGAGCAGGAGAAATCGCAAAACATAGTCATTTCTTCATTGCCGTATAAAAACAACGCTTTTTTACACTCCGGTCTCCCTTTCTCTTGGAAACAATGACTTACATCAATTCTTTTACATAATTCTTGTTTCTCATGACATTTCTAACATTGCCCACAATTATCAACTTTCTAAGTCTTTCTGAGCAGGAGAAATCGCAAAACATAGTCATTTCTTCATTGCCGTCCAAAAACAACGCTTTTTTACACTCCTGTCTCCCTTTCTCTTGGAAACAATGACTTACATCAATTCTTTTACATAATTCTTGTTTCTCATGACATTTCTAACATTGCCCACAATTATCAACTTTCTAAGTCTTTCTGAGCAAGAGAAATCGCAAAACAGTCATTTCTTCATTGCCGTCCAAAAACAACGCTTTTTTACACTCCTGTCTCCCTTTCTCTTGGAAACAATGACTTACATCAATTCTTTTACATAATTCTTGTTTCTCATGACATTTCTAACATTGCCCACAATTATCAACTTTCTAAGTCTTTCTGAGCAAGAGAAATCGCAAAACAGTCATTTCTTCATTGCCGTCCAAAAACAACGCTTTTTTACACTCCGGTCTCCCTCTCTCTTGGAAACAATGACTTACATCAATTCTTTTACATAATTCTTGTTTCTCATGACATTTCTAACATTGCCCACAATTATCAACTTTCTAAGTCTTTCTGAGCAAGAGAAATCGCAAAAAAGTAATTTCTTCATTGCCGTCCAAAAACAACGCTTTTTTACACTCCGGTCTCCCTTTCTCTTGGAAACAATGACTTACATCAATTCTTTTACATAATTCTTGTTTCTCATGACATTTCTAACATTGCCCACAATTATCAACTTTCTAAGTCTTTCTGAGCAAGAGAAATCGCAAAACAGTCATTTCTTCATTGCCGTCCAAAAACAACGCTTTTTTACACTCCGGTCTCCCTTTCTCTTGGAAACAATGACTTACATCAATTCTTTTACATAATTCTTGTTTCTCATGACATTTCTAACATTGCCCACAATTATCAACTTTCTAAGTCTTTCTGAGCAGGAGAAATCGCAAAACATAGTAATTTCTTCATTGCCGTCCAAAAACAACGCTTTTTTACACTCCGGTCTCCCTTTCTCTTGGAAACAATGACTTACATCAATTCTTTTACATAATTCTTGTTTCTCATGACATTTCTAACATTGCCCACAATTATCAACATTCTAAGTCTTTCTGAGCAAGAGAAATCGCAAAACAGTAATTTCTTCATTGCCGTCCAAAAACAACGCTTTTTTACACTCCGGTCTCCCATTCTCTTGGAAACAATGACTTACATCAATTCTTTTACATAATTCTTGTTTCTCATGACATTTCTTACATTGCCCACAATTATCAACTTTCTAAGTCTTTCTGAGCAGGAGAAATCGCAAAACATAGTCATTTCTTCATTGCCGTCCAAAAACAACGCTTTTTTACACTCCTGTCTCCCTTTCTCTTGGAAACAATGACTTACATCAATTCTTTTACATAATTCTTGTTTCTCATGACATTTCTAACATTGCCCACAATTATCAACTTTCTAAGTCTTTCTGAGCAGGAGAAATCGCAAAACATAGTCATTTCTTCATTGCCGTCCAAAAACAACGCTTTTTTACACTCCTGTCTCCCTTTCTCTTGGAAACAATGACTTACATCAATTCTTTTACATAATTCTTGTTTCTCATGACATTTCTAACATTGCCCACAATTATCAACTTTCTAAGTCTTTCTGAGCAAGAGAAATCGCAAAACAGTCATTTCTTCATTGCCGTCCAAAAACAACGCTTTTTTACACTCCTGTCTCCCTTTCTCTTGGAAACAATGACTTACATCAATTCTTTTACATAATTCTTGTTTCTCATGACATTTCTAACATTGCCCACAATTATCAACTTTCTAAGTCTTTCTGAGCAAGAGAAATCGCAAAACAGTCATTTCTTCATTGCCGTCCAAAAACAACGCTTTTTTACACTCCGGTCTCCCTCTCTCTTGGAAACAATGACTTACATCAATTCTTTTACATAATTCTTGTTTCTCATGACATTTCTAACATTGCCCACAATTATCAACTTTCTAAGTCTTTCTGAGCAAGAGAAATCGCAAAAAAGTTATTTCTTCATTGCCGTCCAAAAACAACGCTTTTTTACACTCCGGTCTCCCTTTCTCTTGGAAACAATGACTTACATCAATTCTTTTACATAATTCTTGTTTCTCATGACATTTCTAACATTGCCCACAATTATCAACTTTCTAAGTCTTTCTGAGCAAGAGAAATCGCAAAACAGTCATTTCTTCATTGCCGTCCAAAAACAACGCTTTTTTACACTCCGGTCTCCCTTTCTCTTGGAAACAATGACTTACATCAATTCTTTTACATAATTCTTGTTTCTCATGACATTTCTAACATTGCCCACAATTATCAACTTTCTAAGTCTTTCTGAGCAGGAGAAATCGCAAAACATAGTAATTTCTTCATTGCCGTCCAAAAACAACGCTTTTTACACTCCGGTCTCCCTTTCTCTTGGAAACAATGACTTACATCAATTCTTTTACATAATTCTTGTTTCTCATGACATTTCTAACATTGCCCACAATTATCAACATTCTAAGTCTTTCTGAGCAAGAGAAATCGCAAAACAGTAATTTCTTCATTGCCGTCCAAAAACAACGCTTTTTTACACTCCGGTCTCCCATTCTCTTGGAAACAATGACTTACATCAATTCTTTTACATAATTCTTGTTTCTCATGACATTTCTTACATTGCCCACAATTATCAACTTTCTAAGTCTTTCTGAGCAGGAGAAATCGCAAAACATAGTCATTTCTTCATTGCCGTCCAAAAACAACGCTTTTTTACACTCCTGTCTCCCTTTCTCTTGGAAACAATGACTTACATCAATTCTTTTACATAATTCTTGTTTCTCATGACATTTCTAACATTGCCCACAATTATCAACTTTCTAAGTCTTTCTGAGCAGGAGAAATCGCAAAACATAGTCATTTCTTCATTGCCGTCCAAAAACAACGCTTTTTTACACTCCTGTCTCCCTTTCTCTTGGAAACAATGACTTACATCAATTCTTTTACATAATTCTTGTTTCTCATGACATTTCTAACATTGCCCACAATTATCAACATTCTAAGTCTTTCTGAGCAAGAGAAATCGCAAAACAGTCATTTCTTCATTGCCGTCCAAAAACAACGCTTTTTTACACTCCGGTCTCCCATTCTCTTGGAAACAATGACTTACATCAATTCTTTTACATAATTCTTGTTTCTCATGACATTTCTTACATTGCCCACAATTATCAACTTTCTAAGTCTTTCTGAGCAGGAGAAATCGCAAAACATAGTCATTTCTTCATTGCCGTCCAAAAACAACGCTTTTTTACACTCCGGTCTCCCTTTCTCTTGGAAACAATGACTTACATCAATTCTTTTACATAATTCTTGTTTCTCATGACATTTCTAACATTGCCCACAATTATCAACTTTCTAAGTCTTTCTGAGCAAGAGAAATCGCAAAACAGTCATTTCTTCATTGCCGTCCAAAAACAACGCTTTTTTACACTCCGATCTCCCTTTCTCTTGGAAACAATGACTTACATCAATTCTTTTACATAATTCTTGTTTCTCATGACATGTTTTAACATTGCCCACAATTATCAACTTTCTAAGTCTTTCTGAGCAAGAGAAATCGCAAAACAGTCATTTCTTCATTGGCGTCCAAAAACAACGCTTTTTTACACTCCGGTCTCCCATTCTCTTGGAAACAATGACTTACATCAATTCTTTTACATAATTCTTGTTTCTCATGACATTTCTTACATTGCCCACAATTATCAACTTTCTAAGTCTTTCTGAGCAGGAGAAATCGCAAAACATAGTCATTTCTTCATTGCCGTCCAAAAACAACGCTTTTTTACACTCCGGTCTCCCTTTCTCTTGGAAACAATGACTTACATCAATTCTTTTACATAATTCTTGTTTCTCATGACATTTCTAACATTGCCCACAATTATCAACTTTCTAAGTCTTTCTGAGCAGGAGAAATCGCAAAACATAGTCATTTCTTCATTGCCGTCCAAAAACAACGCTTTTTTACACTCCTGTCTCCCTTTCTCTTGGAAACAATGACTTACATCAATTCTTTTACATAATTCTTGTTTCTCATGACATTTCTAACATTGCCCACAATTATCAACTTTCTAAGTCTTTCTGAGCAAGAGAAATCGCAAAACAGTCATTTCTTCATTGCCGTCCAAAAACAACGCTTTTTTACACTCCTGTCTCCCTTTCTCTTGGAAACAATGACTTACATCAATTCTTTTACATAATTCTTGTTTCTCATGACATTTCTAACATTGGACACAATTATCAACTTTCTAAGTCTTTCTGAGAAAGAGAAATCGCAAAACAGTCATTTCTTCATTGCCGTCCAAAAACAACGCTTTTTTACACTCCGGTCTCCCTTTCTCTTGGAAACAATGACTTACATCAATTCTTTTACATAATTCTTGTTTCTCATGACATTTCTAACATTGCCCACAATTATCAACTTTCTAAGTCTTTCTGAGCAGGAGAAATCGCAAAACATAGTCATTTCTTCATTGCCGTCCAAAAACAACGCTTTTTTACACTCCGGTCTCCCTTTCTCTTGGAAACAATGACTTACATCAATTCTTTTACATAATTCTTGTTTCTCATGACATTTCTAACATTGCCCACAATTATCAACTTTCTAAGTCTTTCTGAGCAAGAGAAATCGCAAAACAGTAATTTCTTCATTGCCGTCCAAAAACAATGCTTTTTTACACTCCGGTCTCCCTTTCTCTTGGAAACAATGACTTACATCAATTCTTTTACATAATTCTTGTTTCTCATGACATTTCTAACATTGACCACAATTATCAACTTTCTAAGTGTTTCTGAGCAAGAGAAATCGCAAAACAGTCATTTCTTCATTGCCGTCCAAAAACAACGCTTTTTTACACTCCGGTCTCCCTTTCTTTTGGAAACAATGACTTACATCAATTCTTTTACATAATTCTTGTTTCTCATGACATTTCTAACATTGCCCACAATTATCAACTTTCTAAGTCTTTCTGAGCAGGATAAATCGCAAAACATAGTCATTTCTTCATTGCCGTCCAAAAACAACGCTTTTTTACACTCCTGTCTCCCTTTCTCTTGGAAACAATGACTTACATCAATTCTTTTACATAATTCTTGTTTCTCATGACATTTCTAACATTGCCCACAATTATCAACTTTCTAAGTCTTTCTGAGCAAGAGAAATCGCAAAACAGTCATTTCTTCATTGGCGTCCAAAAACAACGCTTTTTTACACTCCTGTCTCCCTTTCTCTTGGAAACAATGACTTACATCAATTCTTTTACATAATTCTTGTTTCTCATGACATTTCTTACATTGCCCACAATTATCAACTTTCTAAGTCTTTCTGAGCAGGAGAAATCGCAAAACATAGTCATTTCTTCATTGCCGTCCAAAAACAACGCTTTTTTACACTCCTGTCTCCCTTTCTCTTGGAAACAATGACTTACATCAATTCTTTTACATAATTCTTGTTTCTCATGACATTTCTAACATTGCCCACAATTATCAACTTTCTAAGTCTTTCTGAGCAGGAGAAATCGCAAAACATAGTCATTTCTTCATTGCCGTCCAAAAACAACGCTTTTTTACACTCCTGTCTCCCTTTCTCTTGGAAACAATGACTTACATCAATTCTTTTACATAATTCTTGTTTCTCATGACATTTCTAACATTGCCCACAATTATCAACTTTCTAAGTCTTTCTGAGCAGGAGAAATCGCAAAACAGTCATTTCTTCATTGGCGTCCAAAAACAACGCTTTTTTACACTCCTGTCTCCCTTTCTCTTGGAAACAATGACTTACATCAATTCTTTTACATAATTCTTGTTTCTCATGACATTTCTTACATTGCCCACAATTATCAACTTTCTAAGTCTTTCTGAGCAGGAGAAATCGCAAAACATAGTCATTTCTTCATTGCCGTCCAAAAACAACGCTTTTTTACACTCCTGTCTCCCTTTCTCTTGGAAACAATGACTTACATCAATCCTTTTACATAATTCTTGTTTCTCATGACATTTCTAACATTGCCCACAATTATCAACTTTCTAAGTCTTTCTGAGCAAGAGAAATCGCAAAACAGTCATTTCTTCATTGGCGTCCAAAAACAACGCTTTTTTACACTCCTGTCTCCCTTTCTCTTGGAAACAATGACTTACATGAATTCTTTTACATAATTCTTGTTTCTCATGACATTTCTAACATTGCCCACAATTATCAACTTTCTAAGTCTTTCTGAGCAAGAGAAATCGCAAAACAGTCATTTCTTCATTGCCGTCCAAAAACAACGCTTTTTTACACTCCGGTCTCCCTTTCTCTTGGAAACAATGACTTACATCAATTCTTTTACATAATTCTTGTTTCTCATGACATTTCTAACATTGCCCACAATTATCAACTTTCTAAGTCTTTCTGAGCAGGAGAAATCGCAAAACATAGTCATTTCTTCATTGCCGTCCAAAAACAACGCTTTTTTACACTCCTGTCTCCCTTTCTCTTGGAAACAATGACTTACATCAATTCTTTTACATAATTCTTGTTTCTCTTGACATTTCTAACATTGCACACAATTATCAACTTTCTAAGTCTTTCTGAGCAAGAGAAATCGCAAAACAGTCATTTCTTCATTGCCGTCCAAAAACAACGCTTTTTTTACACTCCTGTCTCCCTTTCTCTTGGAAACAATGACTTACATCAATTCTTTTACATAATTCTTGTTTCTCATGACATTTCTAACATTGCCCACAATTATCAACTTTCTAAGTCTTTCTGAGCAAGAGAAATCGCAAAACAGTCATTTGTTCATTGCCGTCCAAAAACAACGCTTTTTTACACTCCGGTCTCCCTTTCTCTTGGAAACAATGACTTACATCAATTCTTTTACATAATTCTTGTTTCTCATGACATTTCTAACATTGCCCACAATTATCAACTTTCTAAGTCTTTCTGAGCAAGAGAAATCGCAAAAAAGTAATTTCTTCATTGCCGTCCAAAAACAACGCTTTTTTACACTCCGGTCTCCCTTTCTCTTGGAAACAATGACTTACATCAATTCTTTTACATAATTCTTGTTTCTCATGACATTTCTAACATTGCCCACAATTATCAACTTTCTAAGTCTTTCTGAGCAAGAGAAATCGCAAAACATAGTAATTTCTTCATTGCCGTCCAAAAACAACGCTTTTTTACACTCCGGTCTCCCTTTCTCTTGGAAACAATGACTTACATCAATTCTTTTACATAATTCTTGTTTCTCATGACATTTCTAACATTGCCCACAATTATCAACTTTCTAAGTCTTTCTGAGCAGGAGAAATCGCAAAACATAGTAATTTCTTCATTGCCGTCCAAAAACAACGCTTTTTTACACTCCGGTCTCCCTTTCTCTTGGAAATAATGACTTACATCAATTCTTTTACATAATTCTTGTTTCTCATGACTTTTCTAACATTGCCCACAATTATCAACATTCTAAGTCTTTCTGAGCAAGAGAAATCGCAAAACAGTCATTTCTTCATTGCCGTCCAAAAACAATGCTTTTTTACACTCCGGTCTCCCTTTCTCTTGGAAACAATGACTTACATCAATTCTTTTACATAATTCTTGTTTCTCATGACATTTCTAACATTGACCACAATTATCAACTTTCTAAGTCTTTCTGAGCAAGAGAAATCGCAAAACAGTCATTTCTTCATTGCCGTCCAAAAACAACGCTTTTTTACACCCCGGTCTCCCTTTCTCTTGGAAACAATGACTTACATCAATTCTTTTACATAATTCTTGTTTCTCATGACATTTCTAACATTGCCCACAATTATCAACTTTCTAAGTCTTTCTGAGCAAGAGAAATCGCAAAACAGTCATTTCTTCATTGCCGTCCAAAAACAACGCTTTTTTACACTCCGGTCTCCCTTTCTCTTGGAAACAATGACTTACATCAAATCTTTTACATAATTCTTGTGTCTCATGACATTTCTAACATTGCCCACAATTATCAACTTTCTAAGTCTTTCTGAGCAGGAGAAATCGCAAAACATAGTCATTTCTTCATTGCCGTCCAAAAACAACGCTTTTTTACACTCCTGTCTCCCTTTCTCTTGGAAACAATGACTTACATCAATCCTTTTACATAATTCTTGTTTCTCATGACATTTCTAACATTGCCCACAATTATCAACTTTCTAAGTCTTTCTGAGCAAGAGAAATCGCAAAACAGTCATTTCTTCATTGGCGTCCAAAAACAACGCTTTTTTACACTCCTGTCTCCCTTTCTCTTGGAAACAATGACTTACATGAATTCTTTTACATAATTCTTGTTTCTCATGACATTTCTAACATTGCCCACAATTATCAACTTTCTAAGTCTTTCTGAGCAGGAGAAATCGCAAAACATAGTCATTTCTTCATTGCCGTCCAAAAACAACGCTTTTTTACACTCCGGTCTCCCTTTCTCTTGGAAACAATGACTTACATCAATTCTTTTACATAATTCTTGTTTCTCATGACATTTCTAACATTGCCCACAATTATCAACTTTCTAAGTCTTTCTGAGCAGGAGAAATCGCAAAACATAGTCATTTCTTCATTGCCGTCCAAAAACAACGCTTTTTTACACTCCTGTCTCCCTTTCTCTTGGAAACAATGACTTACATCAATTCTTTTACATAATTCTTGTTTCTCATGACATTTCTAACATTGCACACAATTATCAACTTTCTAAGTCTTTCTGAGCAAGAGAAATCGCAAAACAGTCATTTCTTCATTGCCGTCCAAAAACAACGCTTTTTTACACTCCTGTCTCCCTTTCTCTTGGAAACAATGACTTACATCAATTCTTTTACATAATTCTTGTTTCTCATGACATTTCTAACATTGCCCACAATTATCAACTTTCTAAGTCTTTCTGAGCAAGAGAAATCGCAAAACAGTCATTTCTTCATTGCCGTCCAAAAACAACGCTTTTTTACACTCCGGTCTCCCTTTCTCTTGGAAACAATGACTTACATCAATTCTTTTACATAATTCTTGTTTCTCATGACATTTCTAACATTGCCCACAATTATCAACTTTCTAAGTCTTTCTGAGCAAGAGAAATCGCAAAACATAGTAATTTCTTCATTGCCGTCCAAAAACAACGCTTTTTTACACTCCGGTCTCCCTTTCTCTTGGAAACAATGACTTACATCAATTCTTTTACATAATTCTTGTTTCTCATGACATTTCTAACATTGCCCACAATTATCAACTTTCTAAGTCTTTCTGAGCAGGAGAAATCGCAAAACATAGTAATTTCTTCATTGCCGTCCAAAAACAACGCTTTTTTACACTCCGGTCTCCCTTTCTCTTGGAAATAATGACTTACATCAATTCTTTTACATAATTCTTGTTTCTCATGACTTTTCTAACATTGCCCACAATTATCAACATTCTAAGTCTTTCTGAGCAAGAGAAATCGCAAAACAGTCATTTCTTCATTGCCGTCCAAAAACAATGCTTTTTTACACTCCGGTCTCCCTTTCTCTTGGAAACAATGACTTACATCAATTCTTTTACATAATTCTTGTTTCTCATGACATTTCTAACATTGACCACAATTATCAACTTTCTAAGTCTTTCTGAGCAAGAGAAATCGCAAAACAGTCATTTCTTCATTGCCGTCCAAAAACAACGCTTTTTTACACCCCGGTCTCCCTTTCTCTTGGAAACAATGACTTACATCAATTCTTTTACATAATTCTTGTTTCTCATGACATTTCTAACATTGCCCACAATTATCAACTTTCTAAGTCTTTCTGAGCAAGAGAAATCGCAAAACAGTCATTTCTTCATTGCCGTCCAAAAACAACGCTTTTTTACACTCCGGTCTCCCTTTCTCTTGGAAACAATGACTTACATCAAATCTTTTACATAATTCTTGTGTCTCATGACATTTCTAACATTGCCCACAATTATCAACTTTCTAAGTCTTTCTGAGCAGGAGAAATCGCAAAACATAGTAATTTCTTCATTGCCGTCCAAAAACAACGCTTTTTTACACTCCTGTCTCCCTTTCTCTTGGAAACAATGACTTACATCAATTCTTTTACATAATTCTTGTTTCTCATGACATTTCTAACATTGCCCACAATTATCAACTTTCTAAGTCTTTCTGAGCAAGAGAAATCGCAAAACAGTCATTTCTTCATTGCCGTCCAAAAACAACGCTTTTTTACACTCCTGTCTCCCTTTCTCTTGGAAACAATGACTTACATCAATTCTTTTACATAATTCTTGTTTCTCATGACATTTATAACATTGCCCACAATTATCAACTTTCTAAGTCTTTCTGAGCAAGAGAAATCGCAAAACAGTCATTTCTTCATTGCCGTCCAAAAACAACGCTTTTTTACACTCCTGTCTCCCTTTCTCTTGGAAACAATGACTTACATCAATTCTTTTACATAATTCTTGTTTCTCATGACATTTCTAACATTGCCCACAATTATCAACTTTCTAAGTCTTTCTGAGCAAGAGAAATCGCAAAACAGTCATTTCTTCATTGCCGTCCAAAAACAACGCTTTTTTACACTCCGGTCTCCCTTTCTCTTGGAAACAATGACTTACATCAATTCTTTTACATAATTCTTGTTTCTCATGACATTTCTAACATTGCCCCACAATTATCAACTTTCTAAGTCTTTCTGAGCAAGAGAAATCGCAAAAAAGTAATTTCTTCATTGCCGTCCAAAAACAACGCTTTTTTACACTCCGGTCTCCCTTTCTCTTGGAAACAATGACTTACATCAATTCTTTTACATAATTCTTGTTTCTCATGACATTTCTAACATTGCCCACAATTATCAACTTTCTAAGTCTTTCTGAGCAAGAGAAATCGCAAAACAGTCATTTCTTCATTGCCGTCCAAAAACAACGCTTTTTTACACTCCGGTCTCCCTTTCTCTTGGAAACAATGACTTACATCAATTCTTTTACATAATTCTTGTTTCTCATGACATTTCTAACATTGCCCACAATTATCAACTTTCTAAGTCTTTCTGAGCAGGAGAAATCGCAAAACATAGTAATTTCTTCATTGCCGTCCAAAAACAACGCTTTTTACACTCCGGTCTCCCTTTCTCTTGGAAACAATGACTTACATCAATTCTTTTACATAATTCTTGTTTCTCATGACATTTCTAACATTGCCCACAATTATCAACATTCTAAGTCTTTCTGAGCAAGAGAAATCGCAAAACAGTAATTTCTTCATTGCCGTCCAAAAACAACGCTTTTTTACACTCCGGTCTCCCATTCTCTTGGAAACAATGACTTACATCAATTCTTTTACATAATTCTTGTTTCTCATGACATTTCTTACATTGCCCACAATTATCAACTTTCTAAGTCTTTCTGAGCAGGAGAAATCGCAAAACATAGTCATTTCTTCATTGCCGTCCAAAAACAACGCTTTTTTACACTCCTGTCTCCCTTTCTCTTGGAAACAATGACTTACATCAATTCTTTTACATAATTCTTGTTTCTCATGACATTTCTAACATTGCCCACAATTATCAACTTTCTAAGTCTTTCTGAGCAGGAGAAATCGCAAAACATAGTCATTTCTTCATTGCCGTCCAAAAACAACGCTTTTTTACACTCCTGTCTCCCTTTCTCTTGGAAACAATGACTTACATCAATTCTTTTACATAATTCTTGTTTCTCATGACATTTCTAACATTGCCCACAATTATCAACATTCTAAGTCTTTCTGAGCAAGAGAAATCGCAAAACAGTCATTTCTTCATTGCCGTCCAAAAACAACGCTTTTTTACACTCCGGTCTCCCATTCTCTTGGAAACAATGACTTACATCAATTCTTTTACATAATTCTTGTTTCTCATGACATTTCTTACATTGCCCACAATTATCAACTTTCTAAGTCTTTCTGAGCAGGAGAAATCGCAAAACATAGTCATTTCTTCATTGCCGTCCAAAAACAACGCTTTTTTACACTCCTGTCTCCCTTTCTCTTGGAAACAATGACTTACATCAATTCTTTTACATAATTCTTGTTTCTCATGACATTTCTAACATTGCCCACAATTATCAACTTTCTAAGTCTTTCTGAGCAAGAGAAATCGCAAAACAGTCATTTCTTCATTGCCGTCCAAAAACAACGCTTTTTTACACTCCGGTCTCCCTTTCTCTTGGAAACAATGACTTACATCAATTCTTTTACATAATTCTTGTTTCTCATGACATTTCTAACATTGCCCACAATTATCAACTTTCTAAGTCTTTCTGAGCAAGAGAAATCGCAAAACAGTCATTTCTTCATTGCCGTCCAAAAACAACGCTTTTTTACACTCCGGTCTCCCTTTCTCTTGGAAACAATGACTTACATCAATTCTTTTACATAATCCTTGTTTCTCATGACATGTTTTAACATTGCCCACAATTATCAACTTTCTAAGTCTTTCTGAGCAAGAGAAATCGCAAAACAGTCATTTCTTCATTGGCGTCCAAAAACAACGCTTTTTTACACTCCTGTCTCCCTTTCTCTTGGAAACAATGACTTACATCAATTCTTTTACATAATTCTTGTTTCTCATGACATTTCTAACATTGCCCACAATTATCAACTTTCTAAGTCTTTCTGAGCAAGAGAAATCGCAAAACAGTCATTTCTTCATTGCCGTCCAAAAACAACGCTTTTTTACACTCCGGTCTCCCTTTCTCTTGGAAACAATGACTTACATCAATTCTTTTACATAATTCTTGTTTCTCATGACATTTCTAACATTGCCCACAATTATCAACTTTCTAAGTCTTTCTGAGCAGGAGAAATCGCAAAACATAGTCATTTCTTCATTGCCGTCCAAAAACAACGCTTTTTTACACTCCTGTCTCCCTTTCTCTTGGAAACAATGACTTACATCAATTCTTTTACATAATTCTTGTTTCTCATGACATTTCTAACATTGCCCACAATTATCAACTTTCTAAGTCTTTCTGAGCAAGAGAAATCGCAAAACAGTCATTTCTTCATTGCCGTCCAAAAACAACGCTTTTTTACACTCCTGTCTCCCTTTCTCTTGGAAACAATGACTTACATCAATTCTTTTACATAATTCTTGTTTCTCATGACATTTCTAACATTGCCAACAATTATCAACTTTCTAAGTCTTTCTGAGCAAGAGAAATCGCAAAACAGTCATTTCTTCATTGCCGTCCAAAAACAACGCTTTTTTACACTCCGGTCTCCCTTTCTCTTGGAAACAATGACTTACATCAATTCTTTTACATAATTCTTGTTTCTCATGACATTTCTAACATTGCCCACAATTATCAACTTTCTAAGTCTTTCTGAGCAAGAGAAATCGCAAAAAAGTAATTTCTTCATTGCCGTCCAAAAACAACGCTTTTTTACACTCCGGTCTCCCTTTCTCTTGGAAACAATGACTTACATCAATTCTTTTACATAATTCTTGTTTCTCATGACATTTCTAACATTGCCCACAATTATCAACTTTCTAAGTCTTTCTGAGCAAGAGAAATCGCAAAACAGTCATTTCTTCATTGCCGTCCAAAAAAAAACGCTTTTTTACACTCCGGTCTCCCTTTCTCTTGGAAACAATGACTTACATCAATTCTTTTACATAATTCTTGTTTCTCATGACATTTCTAACATTGCCCACAATTATCAACTTTCTAAGTCTTTCTGAGCAGGAGAAATTGCAAAACATAGTAATTTCTTCATTGCCGTCCAAAAACAACGCTTTTTTACACTCCGGTCTCCCTTTCTCTTGGAAATAATGACTTACATCAATTCTTTTACATAATTCTTGTTTCTCATGACTTTTCTAACATTGCCCACAATTATCAACATTCTAAGTCTTTCTGAGCAAGAGAAATCGCAAAACAGTCATTTCTTCATTGCCGTCCAAAAACAATGCTTTTTTACACTCCGGTCTCCCTTTCTCTTGGAAACAATGACTTTGTCACGGGCACTAGGAGTCTTTACCCAGGGATCACCAGGTGATAGGCTTACCAGAGCAGTATAGGTGGTAATATGGTACTCTGGTAGCAGGGTGATCACGGAACAGGAAATAGCAGATGATGAGATGCTCAGGAAAGTCTATGACTAGCAGCACTGGCAATATGGAGGTAGTAATACACGAGGAACTGTATGGACAAAGGACACGTGAAGGTAGTCAGTGGTCTGCGGTAGCAAGTTGTACCACTGCTATAGTGAGGAGGAATGTCCAACAGAAACGAGGAGGTGATGAGAGTCAGCGGTCTGCGGATAGCAAGTTGTACCGCTGTCTGAGTGAAGGAATGGAATCCAAGTGGAGGTATCCGGGGAGTCAGTGGTCTGCGTTAGCAAGTTGTACCACTGCTATGTGAGAGGATACTGGAACAGGTGAAACTGTAAACAGGAGTCAGTGGTCTGCTACTAGCAAGTTGTACTACTGAATATATATGTGAGGAGGTGCACGGGGAGAGACTGCAACACAATATATACACGGGCACCTTGACTTTGATCCACAGTAATATGCACAATATAAATGTATAAATGACTGAACAACACTGCCAATATAGAAAGTCTCTTGAAGTAATCCGGCATGAGATAACACAGTCAATGATGGCAGTAGAGTCAGCAGATAGTACACTCCAGAGGAGAACCAACACAGTCAATGATGGCAATAGACTCAGCGGATAGTACACTCCAGAGGAGAACCAACACAGTCCAGCAAGGTATGCAATACACAGCACAGTCAATGGGAAGTATGCATACCGTGGTTCAGGAGAAGGCAGTCAGACAGGGGTGCAGAGATACCTGAAGGGCAGGAGGCCAGCAGGATACAAGTCCCTGGATGGGTGAAGCAGGGGTCTAGCAGGTGCAGCGCACAGGTAGGTAGACCAGCAGGGAACACAGGAAGGCGTGGAGAGCGGATCAGCAGTAGATGGATGAGTAGCGCTGAGAAGTAACAGCAGCGGGTCTCTGCGGGAACACGGAGGTAACCAATAGCAACCGGCAGGTGCAGTAACGATGGGACACCGGAGCAGAGTTGAACTGGAACAGATGATCACGGAGAGTAGCGGGTAGCAATAGTGGCAGCAGACTCAAGGAAACACGGTAGAGTAGACAAGGACTGAAGACTGAAGCGCACAGAGGCAGCGGATAGGAATCAGCTAAACAGTCACGATGAAACACAGACGGGTTGCAGGTTGAAGACTGTAGTGCACGGAGGCAGCGGATAGGAATCAGCTGGCAGTCACAATCATGAACAGGTGAGTGGATGTGGTTGAAGCCTGTAATGCGCGGAGGCAGCGGATAGGCATCAGCTAACAGTCCCAATGATACATGGTAGAGTTGAAGTGATTAGAAGACTGTAGTGCACGGAGGCAGCGGATAGGAATCAGCTCACAGTCACGATGATACAGTAGATGGTAGAAGTGGTATGGGAACCACAGTAGCAGAAGTGGTTTGGAAACCACAGAGGTAGAAGTGGTTTGGAAACCACAGGAATCAGCAGGGCTGAATAAACAAGGAAACACAGGAACACCTTCAGAGACTCATGGGGAATGAGACTCCAAGATCAGGCAACGTGGTGTTGACCACAGGTGCTTAATATAGGGAGGTTGCCTGATCTGCCAATTAAGTTAAAGGAACATACACTGAAGGTTTGGAAAGGGCTGCGCATGCGCAGTCCCCTCAGGATAGAGGACGTCCACGGTTCCTAATAGTCCGGGAAGAAGCACTCACAGTCCGGTGAGTGACAGTACCCCCCCTTTTAAAGGTGGGCACAGAACGCCTGGAACCGGGCTTGTCCGGATTTTTGGAATAAAACTTCTTCAGAAGGGCAGGAGCATTAAGATCTTCAGCTTTGATCCATGAACGCTCTTCAGGACCAAAGCCCTTCCAATGAACGAGGAAACGGAGGACTCCTCGCGAAATTTTTGCATCCAATACCTCAGTAATCTCGAAATCCTCCTCCTGATGAACTTGAACTGGCTGCGGTGCTGAGGGAGGAGTCGAGAAACGATTGATAATAAGAGGTTTGAGTAAGGACACATGGAAGGCATTGGAAATCCGAAGATTCTTAGGAAGAAGAAGTTTAACACATACTGGATTGATAACTTGAATGATCCTATATGGACCAATAAAACGAGGGGCGAATTTCATAGATGGAACCTTCAAACGAATATTTTTGGTAGATAACCAGACACGATCTCCAATTTTTAGTGGTGGAATAGCCCGCCTCTTCTTATCTGCGAAAGACTTATATTTGTTAGATGTCTTCTTTAAACAGGTTTTGACCTGAGACCAGATATTTTTGAAGGTCTGACAAGCAGTCTCCACAGCAGGAACTTGGGTGGGCGGGAGGGCAGGAAATTCCGGAAAAGACGGATGGTGACCGTAGACCACAAAGAATGGAGTTTTGGATGATGACTCATGGTACATGTTGTTATGGGCGAATTCAGCCCAAGGGAGCAATTCTACCCAGTTGTCTTGGTTGGCTGAAGAGAACATCCTAATAAAAGTCTCAAGATCTTGATTGACTCGTTCCGTTTGTCCGTTAGATTGCGGATGGTAAGACGATGAGAGTGCTAATCGTATGCCCAAGGTTTTACAAAGGGCCCGCCAGAATCTGGAAACGAATTGTACTCCTCTATCTGACACAATCTCAGACGGACATCCATGGATGCGGAAGATTTCTTTAATGAAATGTTCAGCCAGAGTAGACGAGGAAGGTAAACCGGACAGAGGGACGAAATGAGCCATCTTCGAAAATCTGTCTACCACTACCCAAATAGTATTGTGATTCTTACTTGGTGGCAAATCAGTAACGAAATCCATACTAATATGGGTCCAAGGCTTGGACGGAATGGGTAGTGGTCGCAGCAACCCTGCTGGAGTTCTGCGGGAGGATTTGAACTGAGAACATAAATCACAGGAAGCAATAAACTCTTTGACGTCTCTCCTCATTGAAGGCCACCAGTAACTACGAGAGAGAATCTCAAAGGTCTTATGTTCACCGGCGTGTCCAGAAAAACGAGAGGCATGGAACCACGAAAGGATTTTCCTCCTCAGAGTAGGAGGCACGGGGGTCTTCCCAAATGGTAGCATTTTGGTGGATGACGCAGCCAGAGAAATACATTTGGGGTCTAGAATAGCATGGTTGGGAACCTCTTCTACATCAGAGGACGTCACAAAAGCTCGAGATAGAGCGTCAGCTTTCTTGTTCTTAGCAGCTGGTTTGAAGGTTATAATTAATTCAAAACGGGAAAAGAAAAGAGACCATCTTGCTTGACGAGGGTTCAAGCATTGAGCAGATTGCAAATATGACAAGTTCTTATGATCCGTGAAGATCGTCACAGGATGGCGAGCTCCTTCCAACAAGTATCTCCATTCCTCTAATGCAGCTTTGATGGCCAGCAACTCCTTGTCCCCGATAGTATAGTTTTTCTCTGCGGGCAGAAGACCCCGAGAGTAGAAGGCACAAGGATGTAATTTTTGTTGCTCCGAGCGTTGGGAGAGAATAGCTCCTAAGCCCACATTAGAGGCATCTACTTCTAGGAAGAAGGGGAGTGTCACATCAGGTTGTCGCAGAATGGGAGCAGACGAGAAGGACTCTTTGAGGATTTGAAAGGCTTGGAGAGCCTCAGATGACCATTGCTTAGTATTAGCCCCTTTCCGAGTTAAGGCCACAATGGGAGATGCAATGGATGAGAAGTCTTGAATGAAGCGTCTATAGTAATTGGCAAAACCTAAAAAACGCTGGATGGCACGAAGAGTAGTTGGCTGAGGCCAATGTAGTACAGCATTTACTTTGTCTGGATCCATCTTCAGGCCAACTCCGGAAACTATATACCCCAAGAATGGAATCTGGGGTAACTCGAATGAACATTTTTCCAATTTACAGAACAATGAGTTTTTCCGTAGTCTGGAGAGGACCTCTGCCACATGTTGGTGATGAGAAGGCAGGTCCTGTGAGAAGATCAATATGTCGTCCAGGTAGACAACGACACATACATATAATAAGTCCCGAAAGATCTCATTGATGAAACCCTGGAAAACCGCGGGGGCATTACACAGCCCGAAGGGCATTACTAAATATTCGTAATGCCCATCTCTGGTGTTAAACGCGGTCTTCCATTCGTCACCGGAACGGATTCTAATTAAATTGTAGGCACCACGAAGATCCAACTTAGTAAATATCCGAGCTCCCTTGATGCGATCAAATAGCTCAGTGATCAGCGGAATGGGATACCGATTCTTGATAGTAATGGCATTGAGTCCACGAAAATCTATACAAGGGCGTAATGATCCATCCTTCTTTTTGACGAAGAAGAACCCAGCTCCAGCGGGAGAGGTGGAAGGTCGAATGAACCCACGCTGGAGATTCTCCTGTATGTACTCAGATGTGGCTTGAGTTTCAGGTAACGAGAGAGGATAGACCCGACCCCTGGGAGGAGTCTTGCCAGGTAGAAGGTCGATCGGACAATCCCAAGAACGATGAGGAGGAAGACGTTCAGACTGAGCTTTATCAAACACATCGGCAAATGAAGCATACTGAGGAGGGAGTCCCGGGGAGGACGATGAGATGGAAGATTGCTGTACTTTAAGAGGAATAACTTGAGAGAGACAACGATGGTGACATTCAGGCCCCCAAGACGTAACTTGAGGGGTGCGCCAGTCAATCTGGGGAGAGTGACATTGAAGCCATGGAAGGCCTAAGACAATCGGACTTGTCGTAACAGGAAGAATTAAAAACGAAATTTCTTCATGGTGTAGTACACCAATCTGAAGGGTTACTGGAGACGTACTCTGGGTGATGAGACCATTGATGAGACGTGATCCATCTATAGCCGTCACAGTAATGGGTGTTTTTAAAGTGATCACTGGTAGGGACCATTGATTCACTAGTGATTTAGAAATGAAATTTCCTGCTGCTCCGGAATCAATCAATGCCTGTGACTCAAAGGATTTGGTAGCAAAGGAAATCGTAACATCGAAAGCGCAGACTTTAGATTTCATAGACAATGGAGAGGACTCCAGGGACCCTAACTTCACCTCTCCAGAACTAGTTAGGGCCTGGCATTTCCCGATTTCTTAGGGCAAGAACTGAGCATATGTGTGGAATCAGCACAATAGATACAGAGTCTATTCTTTACTCTTCGTTTCCTCTCTTCTAAAGATAATTTGGAACGTCCTATCTCCATGGGAATCACAGAAGGTGAAACTGGACGAAATTGAGGGTTTAAACGAAGAGGTGCTTTAGCAGAAGTTGTTTTCTCAGATTCTCTTTCACGAAATCTCATGTCTACACGATGGCAAAGAGAGATCAAATCTTCTAGTGACGAAGGAAGCTCTTGGGTAGTCAGTGCATCTTTAATTTTATCGGAGAGCCCCTGCCAGAAGGCGGCAACTAATGCTTCAGTGTTCCACTGAAGTTCAGAGGCTAAGATCCTAAATTGAATGACATACTGTCCTACTGTATGGGAGCCTTGTCGCAAACGAAGAATGCTGGAAGCAGCGGAGGTCACACGACCTGGTTCATCGAACACACTTCGGAACGTGGAAATGAATTTGGCACTATCTTGTAGAATTGGATCGTTTCTTTCCCACAGAGGGGAGGCCCAAGCCAGGGCTTGTCCAGAAAACAATGAGATAAGATAGGCCACTCTGGAACGATGGGTAGAAAAATTTTGAGGTTGGAGTTCAAAATGGACTGAACATTGGTTAAGGAAACCTCTACAAGTTTTGGGGTCCCCGTCATATTTTGACGGAGTAGGCAGGTGAAGCGTAGGAGCTGTAGACACCTGGGATGGCACTGGGGAAACGGAGGAAAGCACAGGAGCTTCAATACTAGCTGTAACAGTCTGTCCAGATGTTCCTTGGGAGGTTAACGATTGGTAACATTGAAGTAACAGCTGTTGGCGAGCATCCTGTTGCTCCACACGGCTGACCAGATGCTGCAGCATCTCTTTAGCAGTAGGTTCCGTATCTGGGTCTGTCATGGCCTGATCTTACTGTCACGGGCACTAGGAGTCTTTACCCAGGGATCACCAGGTGATAGGCTTACCAGAGCAGTATAGGTGGTAATATGGTACTCTGGTAGCAGGGTGATCACGGAACAGGAAATAGCAGATGATGAGATGCTCAGGAAAGTCTATGACTAGCAGCACTGGCAATATGGAGGTAGTAATACACGAGGAACTGTATGGACAAAGGACACGTGAAGGTAGTCAGTGGTCTGCGGTAGCAAGTTGTACCACTGCTATAGTGAGGAGGAATGTCCAACAGAAACGAGGAGGTGATGAGAGTCAGCGGTCTGCGGATAGCAAGTTGTACCGCTGTCTGAGTGAAGGAATGGAATCCAAGTGGAGGTATCCGGGGAGTCAGTGGTCTGCGTTAGCAAGTTGTACCACTGCTATGTGAGAGGATACTGGAACAGGTGAAACTGTAAACAGGAGTCAGTGGTCTGCTACTAGCAAGTTGTACTACTGAATATATATGTGAGGAGGTGCACGGGGAGAGACTGCAACACAATATATACACGGGCACCTTGACTTTGATCCACAGTAATATGCACAATATAAATGTATAAATGACTGAACAACACTGCCAATATAGAAAGTCTCTTGAAGTAATCCGGCATGAGATAACACAGTCAATGATGGCAGTAGAGTCAGCAGATAGTACACTCCAGAGGAGAACCAACACAGTCAATGATGGCAATAGACTCAGCGGATAGTACACTCCAGAGGAGAACCAACACAGTCCAGCAAGGTATGCAATACACAGCACAGTCAATGGGAAGTATGCATACCGTGGTTCAGGAGAAGGCAGTCAGACAGGGGTGCAGAGATACCTGAAGGGCAGGAGGCCAGCAGGATACAAGTCCCTGGATGGGTGAAGCAGGGGTCTAGCAGGTGCAGCGCACAGGTAGGTA
This sequence comes from Mixophyes fleayi, assembly GCF_038048845.1. NCBI lineage: Eukaryota > Metazoa > Chordata > Amphibia > Anura > Limnodynastidae > Mixophyes > Mixophyes fleayi. Next base: position 63,682 of record NW_027446001.1, read on the forward strand.
GACCAGCAGGGAACACAGGAAGGCGTGGAGAGCGGATCAGCAGTAGATGGATGAGTAGCGCTGAGAAGTAACAGCAGCGGGTCTCTGCGGGAACACGGAGGTAACCAATAGCAACCGGCAGGTGCAGTAACGATGGGACACCGGAGCAGAGTTGAACTGGAACAGATGATCACGGAGAGTAGCGGGTAGCAATAGTGGCAGCAGACTCAAGGAAACACGGTAGAGTAGACAAGGACTGAAGACTGAAGCGCACAGAGGCAGCGGATAGGAATCAGCTAAACAGTCACGATGAAACACAGACGGGTTGCAGGTTGAAGACTGTAGTGCACGGAGGCAGCGGATAGGAATCAGCTGGCAGTCACAATCATGAACAGGTGAGTGGATGTGGTTGAAGCCTGTAATGCGCGGAGGCAGCGGATAGGCATCAGCTAACAGTCCCAATGATACATGGTAGAGTTGAAGTGATTAGAAGACTGTAGTGCACGGAGGCAGCGGATAGGAATCAGCTCACAGTCACGATGATACAGTAGATGGTAGAAGTGGTATGGGAACCACAGTAGCAGAAGTGGTTTGGAAACCACAGAGGTAGAAGTGGTTTGGAAACCACAGGAATCAGCAGGGCTGAATAAACAAGGAAACACAGGAACACCTTCAGAGACTCATGGGGAATGAGACTCCAAGATCAGGCAACGTGGTGTTGACCACAGGTGCTTAATATAGGGAGGTTGCCTGATCTGCCAATTAAGTTAAAGGAACATACACTGAAGGTTTGGAAAGGGCTGCGCATGCGCAGTCCCTCAGGATAGAGGACGTCCACGGTTCCTAATAGTCCGGGAAGAAGCACTCACAGTCCGGTGAGTGACAGACTTACATCAATTCTTTTACATAATTCTTGTTTCTCATGACATTTCTAACATTGACCACAATTATCAACTTTCTAAGTCTTTCTGAGCAAGAGAAATCGCAAAACAGTCATTTCTTCATTGCCGTCCAAAAACAACGCTTTTTTACACCCCGGTCTCCCTTTCTCTTGGAAACAATGACTTACATCAATTCTTTTACATAATTCTTGTTTCTCATGACATTTCTAACATTGCCCACAATTATCAACTTTCTAAGTCTTTCTGAGCAAGAGAAATCGCAAACAGTCATTTCTTCATTGCCGTCCAAAAACAACGCTTTTTTACACTCCGGTCTCCCTTTCTCTTGGAAACAATGACTTACATCAAATCTTTTACATAATTCTTGTGTCTCATGACATTTCTAACATTGCCCACAATTATCAACTTTCTAAGTCTTTCTGAGCAGGAGAAATCGCAAAACATAGTCATTTCTTCATTGCCGTCCAAAAACAACGCTTTTTTACACTCCTGTCTCCTTTCTCTTGGAAACAATGACTTACATCAATTCTTTTACATAATTCTTGTTTCTCATGACATTTCTAACATTGCCCACAATTATCAACATTCTAAGTCTTTCTGAGCAAGAGAAATCGCAAAACAGTCATTTCTTCATTGCCGTCCAAAAACAACGCTTTTTTACACTCCGGTCTCCCATTCTCTTGGAAACAATGACTTACATCAATTCTTTTACATAATTCTTGTTTCTCATGACATTTCTTACATTGCCCACAATTATCAACTTTCTAAGTCTTTCTGAGCAGGAGAAATCGCAAAACATAGTCATTTCTTCATTGCCGTCCAAAAACAACGCTTTTTTACACTCCTGTCTCCCTTTCTCTTGGAAACAATGACTTACATCAATTCTTTTACATAATTCTTGTTTCTCATGACATTTCTAACATTGCCCACAATTATCAACTTTCTAAGTCTTTCTGAGCAAGAGAAATCGCAAAACAGTCATTTCTTCATTGCCGTCCAAAAACAACGCTTTTTTACACTCCGGTCTCCCTTTCTCTTGGAAACAATGACTTACATCAATTCTTTTACATAATTCTTGTTTCTCATGACATTTCTAACATTGCCCACAATTATCAACTTTCTAAGTCTTTCTGAGCAAGAGAAATCGCAAAACAGTCATTTCTTCATTGCCATCCAAAAACAACGCTTTTTTACACTCCGGTCTCCCTTTCTCTTGGAAACAATGACTTACATCAATTCTTTTACATAATCCTTGTTTCTCATGACATGTTTTAACATTGCCCACAATTATCAACTTTCTAAGTCTTTCTGAGCAAGAGAAATCGCAAAACAGTCATTTCTTCATTGGCGTCCAAAAACAACGCTTTTTTACACTCCTGTCTCCCTTTCTCTTGGAAACAATGACTTACATCAATTCTTTTACATAATTCTTGTTTCTCATGACATTTCTAACATTACCCACAATTATCAACTTTCTAAGTCTTTCTGAGCAAGAGAAATCGCAAAACAGTCATTTCTTCATTGCCGTCCAAAAACAACGCTTTTTTACACTCCGGTCTCCCTTTCTCTTGGAAACAATGACTTACATCAATTCTTTTACATAATTCTTGTTTCTCATGACATTTCTAACATTGCCCACAATTATCAACTTTCTAAGTCTTTCTGAGCAGGAGAAATCGCAAAACATAGTCATTTCTTCATTGCCGTCCAAAAACAACGCTTTTTTACACTCCTGTCTCCCTTTCTCTTGGAAACAATGACTTACATCAATTCTTTTACATAATTCTTGTTTCTCATGACATTTCTAACATTGCCCACAATTATCAACTTTCTAAGTCTTTCTGAGCAAGAGAAATCGCAAAACAGTCATTTCTTCATTGCCGTCCAAAAACAACGCTTTTTTACACTCCTGTCTCCCTTTCTCTTGGAAACAATGACTTACATCAATTCTTTTACATAATTCTTGTTTCTCATGACATTTCTAACATTGCCAACAATTATCAACTTTCTAAGTCTTTCTGAGCAAGAGAAATCGCAAAACAGTCATTTCTTCATTGCCGTCCAAAAACAACGCTTTTTTACACTCCGGTCTCCCTTTCTCTTGGAAACAATGACTTACATCAATTCTTTTACATAATTCTTGTTTCTCATGACATTTCTAACATTGCCCACAATTATCAACTTTCTAAGTCTTTCTGAGCAAGAGAAATCGCAAAAAAGTAATTTCTTCATTGCCGTCCAAAAACAACGCTTTTTTACACTCCGGTCTCCCTTTCTCTTGGAAACAATGACTTACATCAATTCTTTTACATAATTCTTGTTTCTCATGACATTTCTAACATTGCCCACAATTATCAACTTTCTAAGTCTTTCTGAGCAAGAGAAATCGCAAAACAGTCATTTCTTCATTGCCGTCCAAAAAAAACGCTTTTTTACACTCCGGTCTCCCTTTCTCTTGGAAACAATGACTTACATCAATTCTTTTACATAATTCTTGTTTCTCATGACATTTCTAACATTGCCCACAATTATCAACTTTCTAAGTCTTTCTGAGCAGGAGAAATTGCAAAACATAGTAATTTCTTCATTGCCGTCAAAAACAACGCTTTTTTACACTCCGGTCTCCCTTTCTCTTGGAAATAATGACTTACATCAATTCTTTTACATAATTCTTGTTTCTCATGACTTTTCTAACATTGCCCACAATTATCAACATTCTAAGTCTTTCTGAGCAAGAGAAATCGCAAAACAGTCATTTCTTCATTGCCGTCCAAAAACAATGCTTTTTTACACTCCGGTCTCCCTTTCTCTTGGAAACAATGACTTACATCAATTCTTTTACATAATTCTTGTTTCTCATGACATTTCTAACATTGACCACAATTATCAACTTTCTAAGTCTTTCTGAGCAAGAGAAATCGCAAAACAGTCATTTCTTCATTGCCGTCCAAAAACAACGCTTTTTTACACCCCGGTCTCCCTTTCTCTTGGAAACAATGACTTACATCAATTCTTTTACATAATTCTTGTTTCTCATGACATTTCTAACATTGCCCACAATTATCAACTTTCTAAGTCTTTCTGAGCAAGAGAAATCGCAAAACAGTCATTTCTTCATTGCCGTCCAAAAACAACGCTTTTTTACACTCCGGTCTCCCTTTCTCTTGGAAACAATGACTTACATCAAATCTTTTACATAATTCTTGTGTCTCATGACATTTCTAACATTGCCCACAATTATCAACTTTCTAAGTCTTTCTGAGCAGGAGAAATCGCAAAACATAGTAATTTCTTCATTGCCGTCCAAAAACAACGCTTTTTTACACTCCTGTCTCCCTTTCTCTTGGAAACAATGACTTACATAAATTCTTTTACATAATTCTTGTTTCTCATGACATTTCTAACATTGCCCACAATTATCAACTTTCTAAGTCTTTCTGAGCAAGAGAAATCGCAAAACAGTCATTTCTTCATTGCCGTCCAAAAACAACGCTTTTTTACACTCCTGTCTCCCTTTCTCTTGGAAACAATGACTTACATCAATTCTTTTACATAATTCTTGTTTCTCATGACATTTCTAACATTGCCCACAATTATCAACTTTCTAAGTCTTTCTGAGCAAGAGAAATCGCAAAACAGTCATTTCTTCATTGCCGTCCAAAAACAACGCTTTTTTACACTCCTGTCTCCCTTTCTCTTGGAAACAATGACTTACATCAATTCTTTTACATAATTCTTGTTTCTCATGACATTTCTAACATTGCCCACAATTATCAACTTTCTAAGTCTTTCTGAGCAGGAGAAATCGCAAAACATAGTCATTTCTTCATTGCCGTCCAAAAACAACGCTTTTTTACACTCCTGTCTCCCTTTCTCTTGGAAACAATGACTTACATCAATTCTTTTACATAATTCTTGTTTCTCATGACATTTCTAACATTGCCCACAATTATCAACTTTCTAAGTCTTTCTGAGCAAGAGAAATCGCAAAACAGTCATTTCTTCATTGCCGTCCAAAAACAACGCTTTTTTACACTCCTGTCTCCCTTTCTCTTGGAAACAATGACTTACATCAATTCTTTTACATAATTCTTGTTTCTCATGACATTTCTAACATTGCCCACAATTATCAACTTTCTAAGTCTTTCTGAGCAAGAGAAATCGCAAAACAGTCATTTCTTCATTGCCGTCCAAAAACAACGCTTTTTTACACTCCGGTCTCCCTTTCTCTTGGAAACAATGACTTACATCAATTCTTTTACATAATTCTTGTTTCTCATGACATTTCTAACATTGCCCACAATTATCAACTTTCTAAGTCTTTCTGAGCAAGAGAAATCGCAAAAAAGTAATTTCTTCATTGCCGTCCAAAAACAACGCTTTTTTACACTCCGGTCTCCCTTTCTCTTGGAAACAATGACTTACATCAATTCTTTTACATAATTCTTGTTTCTCATGACATTTCTAACATTGCCCACAATTATCAACTTTCTAAGTCTTTCTGAGCAGGAGAAATCGCAAAACATAGTAATTTCTTCATTGCCGTCCAAAAACAACGCTTTTTTACACTCCGGTCTCCCTTTCTCTTGGAAACAATGACTTACATCAATTCTTTTACATAATTCTTGTTTCTCATGACATTTCTAACATTGCCCACAATTATCAACATTCTAAGTCTTTCTGAGCAAGAGAAATCGCAAAACAGTAATTTCTTCATTGCCGTCCAAAAACAACGCTTTTTTACACTCCGGTCTCCCATTCTCTTGGAAACAATGACTTACATCAATTCTTTTACATAATTCTTGTTTCTCATGACATTTCTTACATTGCCCACAATTATCAACTTTCTAAGTCTTTCTGAGCAGGAGAAATCGCAAAACATAGTCATTTCTTCATTGCCGTCCAAAAACAACGCTTTTTTACACTCCTGTCTCCCTTTCTCTTGGAAACAATGACTTACATCAATTCTTTTACATAATTCTTGTTTCTCATGACATGTTTTAACATTGCCCACAATTATCAACTTTCTAAGTCTTTCTGAGCAAGAGAAATCGCAAAACAGTCATTTCTTCATTGGCGTCCAAAAACAACGCTTTTTTACACTCCGGTCTCCCTTTCTCTTGGAAACAATGACTTACATCAATTCTTTTACATAATTCTTGTTTCTCATGACATTTCTAACATTGCCCACAATTATCAACTTTCTAAGTCTTTCTGAGCAAGAGAAATCGCAAAACAGTCATTTCTTCATTGCCGTCCAAAAACAACGCTTTTTTACACTCCGGTCTCCCTTTCTCTTGGAAACAATGACTTACATCAATTCTTTTACATAATTCTTGTTTCTCATGACATTTCTAACATTGCCCACAATTATCAACTTTCTAAGTCTTTCTGAGCAGGAGAAATCGCAAAACATAGTAATTTCTTCATTGCCGTCCAAAAACAACGCTTTTTTACACTCCGGTCTCCCTTTCTCTTGGAAACAATGACTTACATCAATTCTTTTACATAATTCTTGTTTCTCATGACATTTCTAACATTGCCCACAATTATCAACATTCTAAGTCTTTCTGAGCAAGAGAAATCGCAAAACAGTAATTTCTTCATTGCCGTCCAAAAACAACGCTTTTTTACACTCCGGTCTCCCATTCTCTTGGAAACAATGACTTACATCAATTCTTTTACATAATTCTTGTTTCTCATGACATTTCTTACATTGCCCACAATTATCAACTTTCTAAGTCTTTCTGAGCAGGAGAAATCGCAAAACATAGTCATTTCTTCATTGCCGTCCAAAAACAACGCTTTTTTACACTCCTGTCTCCCTTTCTCTTGGAAACAATGACTTACATCAATTCTTTTACATAATTCTTGTTTCTCATGACATTTCTAACATTGCCCACAATTATCAACTTTCTAAGTCTTTCTGAGCAGGAGAAATCGCAAAACATAGTCATTTCTTCATTGCCGTCCAAAAACAACGCTTTTTTACACTCCTGTCTCCCTTTCTCTTGGAAACAATGACTTACATCAATTCTTTTACATAATTCTTGTTTCTCATGACATTTCTAACATTGCCCACAATTATCAACATTCTAAGTCTTTCTGAGCAAGAGAAATCGCAAAACAGTCATTTCTTCATTGCCGTCCAAAAACAACGCTTTTTTACACTCCGGTCTCCCATTCTCTTGGAAACAATGACTTACATCAATTCTTTTACATAATTCTTGTTTCTCATGACATTTCTTACATTGCCCACAATTATCAACTTTCTAAGTCTTTCTGAGCAGGAGAAATCGCAAAACATAGTCATTTCTTCATTGCCGTCCAAAAACAACGCTTTTTTACACTCCTGTCTCCCTTTCTCTTGGAAACAATGACTTACATCAATTCTTTTACATAATTCTTGTTTCTCATGACATTTCTAACATTGCCCACAATTATCAACTTTCTAAGTCTTTCTGAGCAAGAGAAATCGCAAAACAGTCATTTCTTCATTGCCGTCCAAAAACAACGCTTTTTTACACTCCGGTCTCCCTTTCTCTTGGAAACAATGACTTACATCAATTCTTTTACATAATTCTTGTTTCTCATGACATTTCTAACATTGCCCACAATTATCAACTTTCTAAGTCTTTCTGAGCAAGAGAAATCGCAAAACAGTCATTTCTTCATTGCCGTCCAAAAACAACGCTTTTTTACACTCCGGTCTCCCTTTCTCTTGGAAACAATGACTTACATCAATTATTTTACATAATTCCTGTTTCTCATGACATGTTTTAACATTGCCCACAATTATCAACTTTCTAAGTCTTTCTGAGCAAGAGAAATCGCAAAACAGTCATTTCTTCATTGGCGTCCAAAAACAACGCTTTTTTACACTCCTGTCTCCCTTTCTCTTGGAAACAATGACTTACATCAATTCTTTTACATAATTCTTGTTTCTCATGACATTTCTAACATTGCCCACAATTATCAACTTTCTAAGTCTTTCTGAGCAAGAGAAATCGCAAAACAGTCATTTCTTCATTGCCGTCCAAAAACAACGCTTTTTTACACTCCGGTCTCCCTTTCTCTTATGAACAATGACTTACATCAATTCTTTTACATAATTCTTGTTTCTCATGACATTTCTAACATTGCCCACAATTATCAACTTTCTAAGTCTTTCTGAGCAGGAGAAATCGCAAAACATAGTCATTTCTTCATTGCCGTCCAAAAACAACGCTTTTTTACACTCCTGTCTCCCTTTCTCTTGGAAACAATGACTTACATCAATTCTTTTACATAATTCTTGTTTCTCATGACATTTCTAACATTGCCCACAATTATCAACTTTCTAAGTCTTTCTGAGCAAGAGAAATCGCAAAACAGTCATTTCTTCATTGCCGTCCAAAAACAACGCTTTTTTACACTCCTGTCTCCCTTTCTCTTGGAAACAATGACTTACATCAATTCTTTTACATAATTCTTGTTTCTCATGACATTTCTAACATTGCCCACAATTATCAACTTTCTAAGTCTTTCTGAGCAGGAGAAATCGCAAAACATAGTCATTTCTTCATTGCCGTCCAAAAACAACGCTTTTTTACACTCCTGTCTCCCTTTCTCTTGGAAACAATGACTTACATCAATTCTTTTACATAATTCTTGTTTCTCATGACATTTCTAACATTGCCCACAATTATCAACTTTCTAAGTCTTTCTGAGCAAGAGAAATCGCAAAACAGTAATTTCTTCATTGCCGTCCAAAAACAATGCTTTTTTACACTCCGGTCTCCCTTTCTCTTGGAAACAATGACTTACATCAATTCTTTTACATAATTCTTGTTTCTCATGACATTTCTAACATTGACCACAATTATCAACTTTCTAAGTCTTTCTGAGCAAGGGAAAACGCAAAACAGTCATTTCTTCATTGCCGTCCAAAAACAACGCTTTTTTACACTCCGGTCTCCCTTTCTCTTGGAAACAATGACTTACATCAATTCTTTTACATAATTCTTGTTTCTCATGACATTTCTAACATTGCCCACAATTATCAACTTTCTAAGTCTTTCTGAGCAGGATAAATCGCAAAACATAGTCATTTCTTCATTGCCGTCCAAAAACAACGCTTTTTTACACTCCTGTCTCCCTTTCTCTTGGAAACAATGACTTACATAAATTCTTTTACATAATTCTTGTTTCTCATGACATTTCTAACATTGCCCACAATTATCAACTTTCTAAGTCTTTCTGAGCAAGAGAAATCGCAAAACAGTCATTTCTTCATTGGCGTCCAAAAACAACGCTTTTTTACACTCCTGTCTCCCTTTCTCTTGGAAACAATGACTTACATCAATTCTTTTACATAATTCTTGTTTCTCATGACATTTCTTACATTGCCCACAATTATCAACTTTCTAAGTCTTTCTGAGCAGGAGAAATCGCAAAACATAGTCATTTCTTCATTGCCGTCCAAAAACAACGCTTTTTTACACTCCTGTCTCCCTTTCTCTTGGAAACAATGACTTACATCAATTCTTTTACATAATTCTTGTTTTTAATGACATTTCTAACATTGCCCACAATTATCAACTTTCTAAGTCTTTCTGAGCAGGAGAAATCGCAAAACATAGTCATTTCTTCATTGCCGTCCAAAAACAACGCTTTTTTACACTCCTGTCTCCCTTTCTCTTGGAAACAATGACTTACATCAATTCTTTTACATAATTCTTGTTTCTCATGACATTTCTAACATTGCCCACAATTATCAACTTTCTAAGTCTTTCTGAGCAGGAGAAATCGCAAAACAGTCATTTCTTCATTGGCGTCCAAAAACAACGCTTTTTTACACTCCTGTCTCCCTTTCTCTTGGAAACAATGACTTACATCAATTCTTTTACATAATTCTTGTTTCTCATGACATTTCTTACATTGCCCACAATTATCAACTTTCTAAGTCTTTCTGAGCAGGAGAAATCGCAAAACATAGTCATTTCTTCATTGGCGTCCAAAAACAACGCTTTTTTACACATCTGTCTCCCTTTCTCTTGGAAACAATGACTTACATCAATTCTTTTACATAATTCTTGTTTCTCATGACATTTCTTACATTGCCCACAATTATCAACTTTCTAAGTCTTTCTGAGCAGGAGAAATCGCAAAACATAGTCATTTCTTCATTGCCGTCCAAAAACAACGCTTTTTTACACTCCTGTCTCCCTTTCTCTTGGAAACAATGACTTACATCAATTCTTTTACATAATTCTTGTTTCTCATGACATTTCTAACATTGCCCACAATTATCAACTTTCTAAGTCTTTCTGAGCAAGAGAAATCGCAAAACATAGTCATTTCTTCATTGGCGTCCAAAAACAACGCTTTTTTACACTCCGGTCTCCCTTTCTCTTGGAAACAATGACTTACATCAATTCTTTTACATAATTCTTGTTTCTCATGACATTTCTAACATTGCCCACAATTATCAACTTTCTAAGTCTTTCTGAGCAAGAGAAATCGCAAAACAGTCATTTCTTCATTGCCGTCCAAAAACAACGCTTTTTTACACTCCGGTCTCCCTTTCTCTTGGAAACAATGACTTACATCAATTCTTTTACATAATTCTTGTTTCTCATGACATTTCTAACATTGCCCACAATTATCAACTTTCTAAGTCTTTTTGAGCAGGAGAAATCGCAAAACATAGTCATTTCTTCATTGCCGTCCAAAAACAACGCTTTTTTACACTCCTGTCTCCCTTTCTCTTGGAAACAATGACTTACATCAATTCTTTTACATAATTCTTGTTTCTCATGACATTTCTAACATTGCCCACAATTATCAACTTTCTAAGTCTTTCTGAGCAGGAAAAATCGCAAAACATAGTCATTTCTTCATTGCCGTCCAAAAACAACGCTTTTTTACACTCCTGTCTCCCTTTCTCTTGGAAACAATGACTTACATCAATTCTTTTACATAATTCTTGTTTCTCATGACATTTCTAACATTGCCCACAATTATCAACTTTCTAAGTCTTTCTGAGCAGGAGAAATCGCAAAACATAGTCATTTCTTCATTGCCGTCCAAAAACAACGCTTTTTTACACTCCTGTCTCCCTTTCTCTTGGAAACAATGACTTACATCAATTCTTTTACATAATTCTTGTTTCTCATGACATTTCTAACATTGCCCACAATTATCAACTTTCTAAGTCTTTCTGAGCAAGAGAAATCGCAAAACAGTCATTTCTTCATTGCCGTCCAAAAACAACGCTTTTTTACACTCCGGTCTCCCTTTCACTTGGAAACAATGACTTACATCAATTCTTTTACATAATTCTTGTTTCTCATGACATTTCTAACATTGCCCACAATTATCAACTTTCTAAGTCTTTCTGAGCAGGATAAATCGCAAAACATAGTCATTTCTTCATTGCTGTCCAAAAACAACGCTTTTTTACACTCCTGTCTCCCTTTCTCTTGGAAACAATGACTTATATCAATTCTTTTACATAATTCTTGTTTCTCATGACATTTCTAACATTGCCCACAATTATCAACTTTCTAAGTCTTTCTGAGCAAGAGAAATCGCTAAACAGTCATTTCTTCATTGGCGTCCAAAAACAACGCTTTTTTACACTCCTGTCTCCCTTTCTCTTGGAAACAATGACTTACATCAATTCTTTTACATAATTCTTGTTTCTCATGACATTTCTTACATTGCCCACAATTATCAACTTTCTAAGTCTTTCTGAGCAGGAGAAATCGCAAAACATAGTCATTTCTTCATTGGCGTCCAAAAACAACGCTTTTTTACACTCCTGTCTCCCTTTCTCTTGGAAACAATGACTTACATCAATTCTTTTACATAATTCTTGTTTCTCATGACATTTCTTACATTGCCCACAATTATCAACTTTCTAAGTCTTTCTGAGCAGGAGAAATCGCAAAACATAGTCATTTCTTCATTGCCGTCCAAAAACAACGCTTTTTTACACTCCTGTCTCCCTTTCTCTTGGAAACAATGACTTACATCAATTCTTTTACATAATTCTTGTTTCTCATGACATTTCTAACATTGCCCACAATTATCAACTTTCTAAGTCTTTCTGAGCAAGAGAAATCGCAAAACATAGTCATTTCTTCATTGGCGTCCAAAAACAACGCTTTTTTACACTCCGGTCTCCCTTTCTCTTGGAAACAATGACTTACATCAATTCTTTTACATAATTCTTGTTTCTCATGACATTTCTAACATTGCCCACAATTATCAACTTTCTAAGTCTTTCTGAGCAAGAGAAATCGCAAAACAGTCATTTCTTCATTGCCATCCAAAAACAACGCTTTTTTACACTCCGGTCTCCCTTTCTCTTGGAAACAATGACTTACATCAATTCTTTTACATAATTCTTGTTTCTCATGACATTTCTAACATTGCCCACAATTATCAACTTTCTAAGTCTTTTTGAGCAGGAGAAATCGCAAAACATAGTCATTTCTTCATTGCCGTCCAAAAACAACGCTTTTTTACACTCCTGTCTCCCTTTCTCTTGGAAACAATGACTTACATCAATTCTTTTACATAATTCTTGTTTCTCATGACATTTCTAACATTGCCCACAATTATCAACTTTCTAAGTCTTTCTGAGCAGAAAAAATCGCAAAACATAGTCATTTCTTCATTGCCGTCCAAAAACAACGCTTTTTTACACTCCTGTCTCCCTTTCTCTTGGAAACAATGACTTACATCAATTCTTTTACATAATTCTTGTTTCTCATGACATTTCTAACATTGCCCACAATTATCAACTTTCTAAGTCTTTCTGAGCAGGAGAAATCGCAAAACATAGTCATTTCTTCATTGCCGTCCAAAAACAACGCTTTTTTACACTCCTGTCTCCCTTTCTCTTGGAAACAATGACTTACATCAATTCTTTTACATAATTCTTGTTTCTCATGACATTTCTAACATTGCCCACAATTATCAACTTTCTAAGTCTTTCTGAGCAAGAGAAATCGCAAAACAGTCATTTCTTCATTGTCGTCCAAAAACAATGCTTTTTTACACTCCGGTCTCCCTTTCTCTTGGAAACAATGACTTACATCAATTCTTTTACATAATTCTTGTTTCTCATGACATTTCTAACATTGACCACAATTATCAACTTTCTAAGTCTTTCTGAGCAAGAGAAATCGCAAAACAGTCATTTCTTCATTGCCGTCCAAAAACAACGCTTTTTTACACTCCGGTCTCCCTTTCACTTGGAAACAATGACTTACATCAATTCTTTTACATAATTCTTGTTTCTCATGACATTTCTAACATTGCCCACAATTATCAACTTTCTAAGTCTTTCTGAGCAGGATAAATCGCAAAACATAGTCATTTCTTCATTGCTGTCCAAAAACAACGCTTTTTTACACTCCTGTCTCCCTTTCTCTTGGAAACAATGACTTATATCAATTCTTTTACATAATTCTTGTTTCTCATGACATTTCTAACATTGCCCACAATTATCAACTTTCTAAGTCTTTCTGAGCAGGAGAAATCGCAAAACATAGTCATTTCTTCATTGCCGTCCAAAAACAACGCTTTTTTACACTCCTGTCTCCCTTTCTCTTGGAAACAATGACTTACATCAATTCTTTTACATAATTCTTGTTTCTCATGACATTTCTAACATTGCCCACAATTATCAACTTTCTAAGTCTTTCTGAGCAAGAGAAATCGCAAAACAGTCATTTCTTCATTGTCGTCCAAAAACAATGCTTTTTTACACTCCGGTCTCCCTTTCTCTTGGAAACAATGACTTACATCAATTCTTTTACATAATTCTTGTTTCTCATGACATTTCTAACATTGACCACAATTATCAACTTTCTAAGTCTTTCTGAGCAAGAGAAATCGCAAAACAGTCATTTCTTCATTGCCGTCCAAAAACAACGCTTTTTTACACTCCGGTCTCCCTTTCACTTGGAAACAATGACTTACATCAATTCTTTTACATAATTCTTGTTTCTCATGACATTTATAACATTGCCCACAATTATCAACTTTCTAAGTCTTTCTGTGCAGGATAAATCGCAAAACATAGTCATTTCTTCATTGCTGTCCAAAAACAACGCTTTTTTACACTCCTGTCTCCCTTTCTCTTGGAAACAATGACTTATATCAATTCTTTTACATAATTCTTGTTTCTCATGACATTTCTAACATTGCCCACAATTATCAACTTTCTAAGTCTTTCTGAGCAAGAGAAATCGCTAAACAGTCATTTCTTCATTGGCGTCCAAAAACAACGCTTTTTTACACTCCTGTCTCCCTTTCTCTTGGAAACAATGACTTACATCAATTCTTTTACATAATTCTTGTTTCTCATGACATTTCTTACATTGCCCACAATTATCAACTTTCTAAGTCTTTCTGAGCAGGAGAAATCGCAAAACATAGTCATTTCTTCATTGGCGTCCAAAAACAACGCTTTTTTACACTCCTGTCTCCCTTTCTCTTGGAAACAATGACTTACATCAATTCTTTTACATAATTCTTGTTTCTCATGACATTTCTAACATTGCCCACAATTATCAACTTTCTAAGTCTTTCTGAGCAGGAGAAATCGCAAAACAGTCATTTCTTCATTGGCGTCCAAAAACAACGTTTTTTTACACTCCTGTCTCCCTTTCTCTTGGAAACAATGACTTACATCAATTCTTTTACATAATTCTTGTTTCTCATGACATTTCTTACATTGCCCACAATTATCAACTTTCTAAGTCTTTCTGAGCAGGAGAAATCGCAAAACATAGTCATTTCTTCATTGCCGTCCAAAAACAACGCTTTTTTACACTCCTGTCTCCCTTTCTCTTGGAAACAATGACTTACATCAATTCTTTTACATAATTCTTGTTTCTCATGACATTTCTAACATTGCCCACAATTATCAACTTTCTAAGTCTTTCTGAGCAGGAGAAATCGCAAAACAGTCATTTCTTCATTGGCGTCCAAAAACAACGCTTTTTTACACTCCTGTCTCCCTTTCTCTTGGAAACAATGACTTACATCAATTCTTTTACATAATTCTTGTTTCTCATGACATTTCTTACATTGCCCACAATTATCAACTTTCTAAGTCTTTCTGAGCAGGAGAAATCGAAAAACAAAGTCATTTCTTCATTGCCGTCCAAAAACAACGCTTTTTTACACTCCTGTCTCCCTTTCTCTTGGAAACAATGACTTACATCAATTCTTTTACATAATTCTTGTTTCTCATGACATTTCTAACATTGACCACAATTATCAACTTTCTAAGTCTTTCTGAGCAAGAGAAATCGCAAAACAGTCATTTCTTCATTGCCGTCCAAAAACAACGCTTTTTTACACTCCGGTCTCCCTTTCTCTTGGAAACAATGACTTACATCAATTCTTTTACATAATTCTTGTTTCTCATGACATTTCTAACATTGCCCACAATTATCAACTTTCTAAGTCTTTCTGAGCAGGAGAAATCGCAAAACAGTCATTTCTTCATTGGCGTCCAAAAACAACGCTTTTTTACACTCCTGTCTCCCTTTCTCTTGGAAACAATGACTTACATCAATTCTTTTACATAATTCTTGTTTCTCATGACATTTCTTACATTGCCCACAATTATCAACTTTCTAAGTCTTTCTGAGCAGGAGAAATCGCAAAACATAGTCATTTCTTTATTGCCGTCCAAAAACAACGCTTTTTTACACTCCTGTCTCCCTTTCTCTTGGAAACAATGACTTACATCAATTCTTTTACATAATTCTTGTTTCTCATGACATTTCTAACATTGCCCACAATTATCAACTTTCTAAGTCTTTCTGAGCAAGAGAAATCGCAAAACAGTAATTTCTTCATTGGCGTCCAAAAACAACGCTTTTTTACACTCCTGTCTCCCTTTCTCTTGGAAACAATGACTTACATCAATTCTTTTACATAATTCTTGTTTCTCATGACATTTCTAACATTGCCCACAATTATCAACTTTCTAAGTCTTTCTGAGCAGGAGAAATCGCAAAACATAGTCATTTCTTCATTGCCGTCCAAAAACAACGCTTTTTTACACTCCTGTCTCCCTTTCTCTTGGAAACAATGACTTACATCAATTCTTTTACATAATTCTTGTTTCTCATGACATTTCTAACATTGCCCACAATTATCAACTTTCTAAGTCTTTCTGAGCAAGAGAAATCGCAAAACAGTCATTTCTTCATTGGCGTCCAAAAACAACGCTTTTTTACACTCCTGTCTCCCTTTCTCTTGGAAACAATGACTTACATCAATTCTTTTACATAATTCTTGTTTCTCATGACATTTCTTACATTGCCCACAATTATCAACTTTCTAAGTCTTTCTGAGCAGGAGAAATCGCAAAACATAGTCATTTCTTCATTGCCGTCCAAAAACAACGCTTTTTTACACTCCTGTCTCCCTTTCTCTTGGAAACAATGACTTACATCAATTCTTTTACATAATTCTTGTTTCTCATGACATTTCTAACATTGCCCACAATTATCAACTTTCTAAGTCTTTCTGAGCAAGAGAAATCGCAAAAAAATCATTTCTTCATTGCCGTCCAAAAACAACGCTTTTTTACACTCCTGTCTCCCTTTCTCTTGGAAACAATGACTTACATCAATTCTTTTACATAATTCTTGTTTCTCATGACATTTCTAACATTGCCCACAATTATCAACTTTCTAAGTCTTTCTGAGTAGGAGAAATCGCAAAACATAGTCATTTCTTCATTGCCGTCCAAAAACAACGCTTTTTTACACTCCTGTCTCCCTTTCTCTTGGAAACAATGACTTACATCAATTCTTTTACATAATTCTTGTTTCTCATGACATTTCTAACATTGCCCACAATTATCAACTTTCTAAGTCTTTCTGAGCAAGAGAAATCGCAAAACAGTCATTTCTTCATTGCCGTCCAAAAACAACGTTTTTTTACACTCCTGTCTCCCTTTCTCTTGGAAACAATGACTTACATCAATTCTTTTACATAATTCTTGTTTCTCATGACATTTCTAACATTGCCCACAATTATCAACTTTCTAAGTCTTTCTGAGCAAGAGAAATCGCAAAAAAGTAATTTCTTCATTGCCGTCCAAAAACAACGCTTTTTTACACTCCGGTCTCCCTTTCTCTTGGAAACAATGACTTACATCAATTCTTTTACATAATTCTTGTTTCTCATGACATTTCTAACATTGCCCACAATTATCAACTTTCTAAGTCGTTCTGAGCAAGAGAAATCGCAAAACAGTCATTTCTTCATTGCCGTCCAAAAACAACGCTTTTTTACACTCCGGTCTCCCTTTCTCTTGGAAACAATGACTTACATCAATTCTTTTACATAATTCTTGTTTCTCATGACATTTCTAACATTGCCCACAATTATCAACTTTCTAAGTCTTTCTGAGCAGGAGAAATCGCAAAACATAGTAATTTCTTCATTGCCGTCCAAAAACAACGCTTTTTTACACTCCGGTCTCCCTTTCTCTTGGAAATAATGACTTACATCAATTCTTTTACATAATTCTTGTTTCTCATGACTTTTCTAACATTGCCCACAACTATCAACATTCTAAGTCTTTCTGAGCAAGAGAAATCGCAAAACAGTCATTTCTTCATTGCCGTCCAAAAACAATGCTTTTTTACACTCCGGTCTCCCTTTCTCTTGGAAACAATGACTTACATCAATTCTTTTACATAATTCTTGTTTCTCATGACATTTCTAACATTGACCACAATTATCAACTTTCTAAGTCTTTCTGAGCAAGAGAAATCGCAAAACAGTCATTTCTTCATTGCCGTCCAAAAACAACGCTTTTTTACACCCCGGTCTCCCTTTCTCTTGGAAACAATGACTTACATCAATTCTTTTACATAATTCCTGTTTCTCATGACATTTCTAACATTGCCCACAATTATCAACTTTCTAAGTCTTTCTGAGCAAGAGAAATCGCAAAACAGTCATTTCTTCATTGCCGTCCAAAAACAACGCTTTTTTACACTCCGGTCTCCCTTTCTCTTGGAAACAATGACTTACATCAAATCTTTTACATAATTCTTGTGTCTCATGACATTTCTAACATTGCCCACAATTATCAACTTTCTAAGTCTTTCTGAGCAGGAGAAATCGCAAAACATAGTAATTTCTTCATTGCCGTCCAAAAACAACGCTTTTTTACACTCCTGTCTCCCTTTCTCTTGGAAACAATGACTTACATCAATTCTTTTACATAATTCTTGTTTCTCATGACATTTCTAACATTGCCCACAATTATCAACTTTCTAAGTCTTTCTGAGCAAGAGAAATCGCAAAACAGTCATTTCTTCATTGCCGTCCAAAAACAACGCTTTTTTACACTCCTGTCTCCCTTTCTCTTGGAAACAATGACTTACATCAATTCTTTTACATAATTCTTGTTTCTCATGACATTTCTAACATTGCCCACAATTATCAACTTTCTAAGTCTTTCTGAGCAAGAGAAATCGCAAAACAGTCATTTCTTCATTGCCGTCCAAAAACAACGCTTTTTTACACTCCTGTCTCCCTTTCTCTTGGAAACAATGACTTACATCAATTCTTTTACATAATTCTTGTTTCTCATGACATTTCTAACATTGCCCACAATTATCAACTTTCTAAGTCTTTCTGAGCAGGAGAAATCGCAAAACATAGTCATTTCTTCATTGCCGTCCAAAAACAACGCTTTTTTACACTCCTGTCTCCCTTTCTCTTGGAAACAATGACTTACATCAATTCTTTTACATAATTCTTGTTTCTCATGACATTTCTAACATTGCCCACAATTATCAACTTTCTAAGTCTTTCTGAGCAAGAGAAATCGCAAAACAGTCATTTCTTCATTGCCGTCCAAAAACAACGCTTTTTTACACTCCTGTCTCCCTTTCTCTTGGAAACAATGACTTACATCAATTCTTTTACATAATTCTTGTTTCTCATGACATTTCTAACATTGCCCACAATTATCAACTTTCTAAGTCTTTCTGAGCAAGAGAAATCGCAAAACAGTCATTTCTTCATTGCCGTCCAAAAACAACGCTTTTTTACACTCCGGTCTCCCTTTCTCTTGGAAACAATGACTTACATCAATTCTTTTACATAATTCTTGTTTCTCATGACATTTCTAACATTGCCCACAATTATCAACTTTCTAAGTCTTTCTGAGCAAGAGAAATCGCAAAAAAGTAATTTCTTCATTGCCGTCCAAAAACAACGCTTTTTTACACTCCTGTCTCCCTTTCTCTTGGAAACAATGACTTACATCAATTCTTTTACATAATTCTTGTTTCTCATGACATTTCTAACATTGCCCACAATTATCAACTTTCTAAGTCTTTCTGAGCAAGAGAAATCGCAAAACAGTCATTTCTTCATTGCCGTCCAAAAACAACGCTTTTTTACACTCCGGTCTCCCTTTCTCTTGGAAACAATGACTTACATCAATTCTTTTACATAATTCTTGTTTCTCATGACATTTCTAACATTGCCCACAATTATCAACTTTCTAAGTCTTTCTGAGCAGGAGAAATCGCAAAACATAGTAATTTCTTCATTGCCGTCCAAAAACAACGCTTTTTTACACTCCGGTCTCCCTTTCTTTTGGAAACAATGACTTACATCAATTCTTTTACATAATTCTTGTTTCTCATGACATTTCTAACATTGCCCACAATTATCAACATTCTAAGTCTTTCTGAGCAAGAGAAATCGCAAAACAGTAATTTCTTCATTGCCGTCCAAAAACAACGCTTTTTTACACTCCGGTCTCCCATTCTCTTGGAAACAATGACTTACATCAATTCTTTTACATAATTCTTGTTTCTCATGACATTTCTTACATTGCCCACAATTATCAACTTTCTAAGTCTTTCTGAGCAGGAGAAATCGCAAAACATAGTCATTTCTTCATTGCCGTCCAAAAACAACGCTTTTTTACACTCCTGTCTCCCTTTCTCTTGGAAACAATGACTTACATCAATTCTTTTACATAATTCTTGTTTCTCATGACATTTCTAACATTGCCCACAATTATCAACTTTCTAAGTCTTTCTGAGCAGGAGAAATCGCAAAACATAGTCATTTCTTCATTGCCGTCCAAAAACAACGCTTTTTTACACTCCTGTCTCCCTTTCTCTTGGAAACAATGACTTACATCAATTCTTTTACATAATTCTTGTTTCTCATGACATTTCTAACATTGCCCACAATTATCAACATTCTAAGTCTTTCTGAGCAAGAGAAATCGCAAAACAGTCATTTCTTCATTGCCGTCCAAAAACAACGCTTTTTTACACTCCGGTCTCCCATTCTCTTGGAAACAATGACTTACATCAATTCTTTTACATAATTCTTGTTTCTCATGACATTTCTTACATTGCCCACAATTATCAACTTTCTAAGTCTTTCTGAGCAGGAGAAATCGCAAAACATAGTCATTTCTTCATTGCCGTCCAAAAACAACGCTTTTTTACACTCCTGTCTCCCTTTCTCTTGGAAACAATGACTTACATCAATTCTTTTACATAATTCTTGTTTCTCATGACATTTCTAACATTGCCCACAATTATCAACTTTCTAAGTCTTTCTGAGCAAGAGAAATCGCAAAACAGTCATTTCTTCATTGCCGTCCAAAAACAACGCTTTTTTACACTCCGGTCTCCCTTTCTCTTGGAAACAATGACTTACATCAATTCTTTTACATAATTCTTGTTTCTCATGACATTTCTAACATTGCCCACAATTATCAACTTTCTAAGTCTTTCTGAGCAAGAGAAATCGCAAAACAGTCATTTCTTCATTGCCGTCCAAAAACAACGCTTTTTTACACTCCGGTCTCCCTTTCTCTTGGAAACAATGACTTACATCAATTCTTTTACATAATTCTTGTTTCTCATGACATGTTTTAACATTGCCCACAATTATCAACTTTCTAAGTCTTTCTGAGCAAGAGAAATCGCAAAACAGTCATTTCTTCATTGGCGTCCAAAAACAACGCTTTTTTACACTCCTGTCTCCCTTTCTCTTGGAAACAATGACTTACATCAATTCTTTTACATAATTCTTGTTTCTCATGACATTTCTAACATTGCCCACAATTATCAACTTTCTAAGTCTTTCTGAGCAAGAGAAATCGCAAAACAGTCATTTCTTCATTGCCGTCCAAAAACAACGCTTTTTTACACTCCGGTCTCCCTTTCTCTTGGAAACAATGACTTACATCAATTCTTTTACATAATTCTTGTTTCTCATGACATTTCTAACATTGCCCACAATTATAAACTTTCTAAGTCTTTCTGAGCAGGAGAAATCGCAAAACATAGTCATTTCTTCATTGCCGTCCAAAAACAACGCTTTTTTACACTCCTGTCTCCCTTTCTCTTGGAAACAATGACTTACATCAATTCTTTTACATAATTCTTGTTTCTCATGACATTTCTAACATTGCCCACAATTATCAACTTTCTAAGTCTTTCTGAGCAAGAGAAATCGCAAAACAGTCATTTCTTCATTGCCGTCCAAAAACAACGCTTTTTTACACTCCTGTCTCCCTTTCTCTTGGAAACAATGACTTACATCAATTCTTTTACATAATTCTTGTTTCTCATGACATTTCTAACATTGCCCACAATTATCAACTTTCTAAGTCTTTCTGAGCAAGAGAAATCGCAAAACAGTCATTTCTTCATTGCCGTCCAAAAACAACGCTTTTTTACACTCCGGTCTCCCTTTCTCTTGGAAACAATGACTTACATCAATTCTTTTACATAATTCTTGTTTCTCATGACATTTCTAACATTGCCCACAATTATCAACTTTCTAAGTCTTTCTGAGCAGGAGAAATCGCAAAACATAGTCATTTCTTCATTGCCGTCCAAAAACAACGCTTTTTTACACTCCTGCCTCCCTTTCTCTTGGAAACAATGACTTACATCAATTCTTTTACATAATTCTTGTTTCTCATGACATTTCTAACATTGCCCACAATTATCAACTTTCTAAGTCTTTCTGAGCAAGAGAAATCGCAAAACAGTAATTTCTTCATTGCCGTCCAAAAACAATGCTTTTTTACACTCCGGTCTCCCTTTCTCTTGGAAACAATGACTTACATCAATTCTTTTACATAATTCTTGTTTCTCATGACATTTCTAACATTGACCACAATTATCAACTTTCTAAGTCTTTCTGAGCAAGGGAAATCGCAAAACAGTCATTTCTTCATTGCCGTCCAAAAACAACGCTTTTTTACACTCCGGTCTCCCTTTCTCTTGGAAACAATGACTTACATCAATTCTTTTACATAATTCTTGTTTCTCATGACATTTCTAACATTGCCCACAATTATCAACTTTCTAAGTCTTTCTGAGCAGGAGAAATCGCAAAACATAGTCATTTCTTCATTGCTGTCCAAAAACAACGCTTTTTTACACTCCTGTCTCCCTTTCTCTTGGAAACAATGACTTACATAAATTCTTTTACATAATTCTTGTTTCTCATGACATTTCTAACATTGCCCACAATTATCAACTTTCTAAGTCTTTCTGAGCAAGAGAAATCGCAAAACAGTCATTTCTTCATTGGCGTCCAAAAACAACGCTTTTTTACACTCCTGTCTCCCTTTCTCTTGGAAACAATGACTTACATCAATTCTTTTACATAATTCTTGTTTCTCATGACATTTCTTACATTGCCCACAATTATCAACTTTCTAAGTCTTTCTGAGCAGGAGAAATCGCAAAACATAGTCATTTCTTCATTGCCGTCCAAAAACAACGCTTTTTTACACTCCTGTCTCCCTTTCTCTTGGAAACAATGACTTACATCAATTCTTTTACATAATTCTTGTTTCTCATGACATTTCTAACATTGCCCACAATTATCAACTTTCTAAGTCTTTCTGAGCAGGAGAAATCGCAAAACATAGTCATTTCTTCATTGCCGTCCAAAAACAACGCTTTTTTACACTCCTGTCTCCCTTTCTCTTGGAAACAATGACTTACATCAATTCTTTTACATAATTCTTGTTTCTCATGACATTTCTAACATTGCCCACAATTATCAACTTTCTAAGTCTTTCTGAGCAGGAGAAATCGCAAAACAGTCATTTCTTCATTGGCGTCCAAAAACAACGCTTTTTTACACTCCTGTCTCCCTTTCTCTTGGAAACAATGACTTACATCAATTCTTTTACATAATTCTTGTTTCTCATGACATTTCTTACATTGCCCACAATTATCAACTTTCTAAGTCTTTCTGAGCAGGAGAAATCGCAAAACATAGTCATTTCTTCATTGGCGTCCAAAAACAATGCTTTTTTACACTCCTGTCTCCCTTTCTCTTGGAAACAATGACTTACATCAATTCTTTTACATAATTCTTGTTTCTCATGACATTTCTTACATTGCCCACAATTATCAACTTTCTAAGTCTTTCTGAGCAGGAGAAATCGCAAAACATAGTCATTTCTTCATTGCCGTCCAAAAACAACGCTTTTTTACACTCCTGTCTCCCTTTCTCTTGGAAACAATGACTTACATCAATTCTTTTACATAATTCTTGTTTCTCATGACATTTCTAACATTGCCCACAATTATCAACTTTCTAAGTCTTTCTGAGCAAGAGAAATCGCAAAACATAGTCATTTCTTCATTGGCGTCCAAAAACAACGCTTTTTTACACTCCGGTCTCCCTTTCTCTTGGAAACAATGACTTACATCAATTCTTTTACATAATTCTTGTTTCTCATGACATTTCTAACATTGCCCACAATTATCAACTTTCTAAGTCTTTCTGAGCAAGAGAAATCGCAAAACAGTCATTTCTTCATTGCCGTCCAAAAACAACGCTTTTTTACACTCCGGTCTCCCTTTCTCTTGGAAACAATGACTTACATCAATTCTTTTACATAATTCTTGTTTCTCATGACATTTCTAACATTGCCCACAATTATCAACTTTCTAAGTCTTTTTGAGCAGGAGAAATCGCAAAACATAGTCATTTCTTCATTGCCGTCCAAAAACAACGCTTTTTTACACTCCTGTCTCCCTTTCTCTTGGAAACAATGACTTACATCAATTCTTTTACATAATTCTTGTTTCTCATGACATTTCTAACATTGCCCACAATTATCAACTTTCTAAGTCTTTCTGAGCAGGAAAAATCGCAAAACATAGTCATTTCTTCATTGCCGTCCAAAAACAACGCTTTTTTACACTCCTGTCTCCCTTTCTCTTGGAAACAATGACTTACATCAATTCTTTTACATAATTCTTGTTTCTCATGACATTTCTAACATTGCCCACAATTATCAACTTTCTAAGTCTTTCTGAGCAAGAGAAATCGCAAAACAGTCATTTCTTCATTGCCGTCCAAAAACAATGCTTTTTTACACTCCGGTCTCCCTTTCTCTTGGAAACAATGACTTACATCAATTCTTTTACATAATTCTTGTTTCTCATGACATTTCTAACATTGACCACAATTATCAACTTTCTAAGTCTTTCTGAGCAAGAGAAATCGCAAAACAGTCATTTCTTCATTGCCGTCCAAAAACAACGCTTTTTTACACTCCGGTCTCCCTTTCACTTGGAAACAATGACTTACATCAATTCTTTTACATAATTCTTGTTTCTCATGACATTTCTAACATTGCCCACAATTATCAACTTTCTAAGTCTTTCTGAGCAGGATAAATCGCAAAACATAGTCATTTCTTCATTGCTGTCCAAAAACAACGCTTTTTTACACTCCTGTCTCCCTTTCTCTTGGAAACAATGACTTATATCAATTCTTTTACATAATTCTTGTTTCTCATGACATTTCTAACATTGCCCACAATTATCAACTTTCTAAGTCTTTCTGAGCAAGAGAAATCGCTAAACAGTCATTTCTTCATTGGCGTCCAAAAACAACGCTTTTTTACACTCCTGTCTCCCTTTCTCTTGGAAACAATGACTTACATCAATTCTTTTACATAATTCTTGTTTCTCATGACATTTCTTACATTGCCCACAATTATCAACTTTCTAAGTCTTTCTGAGCAGGAGAAATCGCAAAACATAGTCATTTCTTCATTGGCGTCCAAAAACAACGCTTTTTTACACTCCTGTCTCCCTTTCTCTTGGAAACAATGACTTACATCAATTCTTTTACATAATTCTTGTTTCTCATGACATTTCTTACATTGCCCACAATTATCAACTTTCTAAGTCTTTCTGAGCAGGAGAAATCGCAAAACATAGTCATTTCTTCATTGCCGTCACAAAAACAACGCTTTTTTACACTCCTGTCTCCCTTTCTCTTGGAAACAATGACTTACATCAATTCTTTTACATAATTCTTGTTTCTCATGACATTTCTAACATTGCCCACAATTATCAACTTTCTAAGTCTTTCTGAGCAAGAGAAATCGCAAAACATAGTCATTTCTTCATTGGCGTCCAAAAACAACGCTTTTTTACACTCCGGTCTCCCTTTCTCTTGGAAACAATGACTTACATCAATTCTTTTACATAATTCTTGTTTCTCATGACATTTCTAACATTGCCCACAATTATCAACTTTCTAAGTCTTTCTGAGCAAGAGAAATCGCAAAACAGTCATTTCTTCATTGCCGTCCAAAAACAACGCTTTTTTACACTCCGGTCTCCCTTTCTCTTGGAAACAATGACTTACATCAATTCTTTTACATAATTCTTGTTTCTCATGACATTTCTAACATTGCCCACAATTATCAACTTTCTAAGTCTTTTTGAGCAGGAGAAATCGCAAAACATAGTCATTTCTTCATTGCCGTCCAAAAACAACGCTTTTTTACACTCCTGTCTCCCTTTCTCTTGGAAACAATGACTTACATCAATTCTTTTACATAATTCTTGTTTCTCATGACATTTCTAACATTGCCCACAATTATCAACTTTCTAAGTCTTTCTGAGCAGGAAAAATCGCAAAACATAGTCATTTCTTCATTGCCGTCCAAAAACAACGCTTTTTTACACTCCTGTCTCCCTTTCTCTTGGAAACAATGACTTACATCAATTCTTTTACATAATTCTTGTTTCTCATGACATTTCTAACATTGCCCACAATTATCAACTTTCTAAGTCTTTCTGAGCAGGAGAAATCGCAAAACATAGTCATTTCTTCATTGCCGTCCAAAAACAACGCTTTTTTACACTCCTGTCTCCCTTTCTCTTGGAAACAATGACTTACATCAATTCTTTTACATAATTCTTGTTTCTCATGACATTTCTAACATTGCCCACAATTATCAACTTTCTAAGTCTTTCTGAGCAAGAGAAATCGCAAAACAGTCATTTCTTCATTGCCGTCCAAAAACAATGCTTTTTTACACTCCGGTCTCCCTTTCTCTTGGAAACAATGACTTACATCAATTCTTTTACATAATTCTTGTTTCTCATGACATTTCTAACATTGACCACAATTATCAACTTTCTAAGTCTTTCTGAGCAAGAGAAATCGCAAAACAGTCATTTCTTCATTGCCGTCCAAAAACAACGCTTTTTTACACTCCGGTCTCCCTTTCACTTGGAAACAATGACTTACATCAATTCTTTTACATAATTCTTGTTTCTCATGACATTTCTAACATTGCCCACAATTATCAACTTTCTAAGTCTTTCTGAGCAGGATAAATCGCAAAACATAGTCATTTCTTCATTGCTGTCCAAAAACAACGCTTTTTTACACTCCTGTCTCCCTTTCTCTTGGAAACAATGACTTATATCAATTCTTTTACATAATTCTTGTTTCTCATGACATTTCTAACATTGCCCACAATTATCAACTTTCTAAGTCTTTCTGAGCAAGAGAAATCGCTAAACAGTCATTTCTTCATTGGCGTCCAAAAACAACGCTTTTTTACACTCCTGTCTCCCTTTCTCTTGGAAACAATGACTTACATCAATTCTTTTACATAATTCTTGTTTCTCATGACATTTCTTACATTGCCCACAATTATCAACTTTCTAAGTCTTTCTGAGCAGGAGAAATCGCAAAACATAGTCATTTCTTCATTGGCGTCCAAAAACAACGCTTTTTTACACTCCTGTCTCCCTTTCTCTTGGAAACAATGACTTACATCAATTCTTTTACATAATTCTTGTTTCTCATGACATTTCTAACATTGCCCACAATTATCAACTTTCTAAGTCTTTCTGAGCAGGAGAAATCGCAAAACAGTCATTTCTTCATTGGCGTCCAAAAACAACGTTTTTTTACACTCCTGTCTCCCTTTCTCTTGGAAACAATGACTTACATCAATTCTTTTACATAATTCTTGTTTCTCATGACATTTCTTACATTGCCCACAATTATCAACTTTCTAAGTCTTTCTGAGCAGGAGAAATCGCAAAACATAGTCATTTCTTCATTGCCGTCCAAAAACAACGCTTTTTTACACTCCTGTCTCCCTTTCTCTTGGAAACAATGACTTACATCAATTCTTTTACATAATTCTTGTTTCTCATGACATTTCTAACATTGCCCACAATTATCAACTTTCTAAGTCTTTCTGAGCAGGAGAAATCGCAAAACAGTCATTTCTTCATTGGCGTCCAAAAACAACGCTTTTTTACACTCCTGTCTCCCTTTCTCTTGGAAACAATGACTTACATCAATTCTTTTACATAATTCTTGTTTCTCATGACATTTCTTACATTGCCCACAATTATCAACTTTCTAAGTCTTTCTGAGCAGGAGAAATCGAAAAACAAAGTCATTTCTTCATTGCCGTCCAAAAACAACGCTTTTTTACACTCCTGTCTCCCTTTCTCTTGGAAACAATGACTTACATCAATTCTTTTACATAATTCTTGTTTCTCATGACATTTCTAACATTGCCCACAATTATCAACTTTCTAAGTCTTTCTGAGCAAGAGAAATCGCAAAACAGTCATTTCTTCATTGCCGTCCAAAAACAACGATTTTTTACACTCCGGTCTCCCTTTCTCTTGGAAACAATGACTTACATCAATTCTTTTACATAATTCTTGTTTCTCATGACATTTCTAACATTGCCCACAATTATCAACTTTCTAAGTCTTTCTGAGCAGGAGAAATCGCAAAACAGTCATTTCTTCATTGGCGTCCAAAAACAACGCTTTTTTACACTCCTGTCTCCCTTTCTCTTGGAAACAATGACTTACATCAATTCTTTTACAT
Source organism: Mixophyes fleayi (assembly GCF_038048845.1). Lineage (NCBI taxonomy): Eukaryota > Metazoa > Chordata > Amphibia > Anura > Limnodynastidae > Mixophyes > Mixophyes fleayi. The sequence goes on from NW_027446001.1 coordinate 91,788, forward strand.
AATTCTTGTTTCTCATGACATTTCTTACATTGCCCACAATTATCAACTTTCTAAGTCTTTCTGAGCAGGAGAAATCGCAAAACATAGTCATTTCTTTATTGCCGTCCAAAAACAACGCTTTTTTACACTCCTGTCTCCCTTTCTCTTGGAAACAATGACTTACATCAATTCTTTTACATAATTCTTGTTTCTCATGACATTTCTAACATTGCCCACAATTATCAACTTTCTAAGTCTTTCTGAGCAAGAGAAATCGCAAAACAGTAATTTCTTCATTGGCGTCCAAAAACAACGCTTTTTTACACTCCTGTCTCCCTTTCTCTTGGAAACAATGACTTACATCAATTCTTTTACATAATTCTTGTTTCTCATGACATTTCTAACATTGCCCACAATTATCAACTTTCTAAGTCTTTCTGAGCAAGAGAAATCGCAAAACAGTCATTTCTTCATTGGCGTCCAAAAACAACGCTTTTTTACACTCCTGTCTCCCTTTCTCTTGGAAACAATGACTTACATCAATTCTTTTACATAATTCTTGTTTCTCATGACATTTCTTACATTGCCCACAATTATCAACTTTCTAAGTCTTTCTGAGCAGGAGAAATCGCAAAACATAGTCATTTCTTCATTGCCGTCCAAAAACAACGCTTTTTTACACTCCTGTCTCCCTTTCTCTTGGAAACAATGACTTACATCAATTCTTTTACATAATTCTTGTTTCTCATGACATTTCTAACATTGCCCACAATTATCAACTTTCTAAGTCTTTCTGAGCAAGAGAAATCGCAAAAAAATCATTTCTTCATTGCCGTCCAAAAACAATGCTTTTTTACACTCCTGTCTCCCTTTCTCTTGGAAACAATGACTTACATCAATTCTTTTACATAATTCTTGTTTCTCATGACATTTCTAACATTGCCCACAATTATCAACTTTCTAAGTCTTTCTGAGCAGGAGAAATCGCAAAACATAGTCATTTCTTCATTGGCGTCCAAAAACAACGCTTTTTTACACTCCTGTCTCCCTTTCTCTTGGAAACAATGACTTACATCAATTCTTTTACATAATTCTTGTTTCTCATGACATTTCTAACATTGCCCACAATTATCAACTTTCTAAGTCTTTCTGAGCAAGAGAAATCGCAAAACAGTCATTTCTTCATTGCCGTCCAAAAACAACGTTTTTTTACACTCCTGTCTCCCTTTCTCTTGGAAACAATGACTTACATCAATTCTTTTACATAATTCTTGTTTCTCATGACATTTCTAACATTGCCCACAATTATCAACTTTCTAAGTCTTTCTGAGCAGGAGAAATCGCAAAACATAGTCATTTCTTCATTGCCGTCCAAAAACAACGCTTTTTTACACTCCTGTCTCCCTTTCTCTTGGAAACAATGACTTACATCAATTCTTTTACATAATTCTTGTTTCTCATGACATTTCTAACATTGCCCACAATTATCAACTTTCTAAGTCTTTCTGAGCAAGAGAAATCGCAAAACAGTCATTTCTTCATTGGCGTCCAAAAACAACGCTTTTTTACACTCCTGTCTCCCTTTCTCTTGGAAACAATGACTTACATCAATTCTTTTACATAATTCTTGTTTCTCATGACATTTCTTACATTGCCCACAATTATCAACTTTCTAAGTCTTTCTGAGCAGGAGAAATCGCAAAACATAGTCATTTCTTCATTGCCGTCCAAAAACAACGCTTTTTTACACTCCTGTCTCCCTTTCTCTTGGAAACAATGACTTACATCAATTCTTTTACATAATTCTTGTTTCTCATGACATTTCTAACATTGCCCACAATTATCAACTTTCTAAGTCTTTCTGAGCAAGAGAAATCGCAAAACAGTCATTTCTTCATTGCCGTCCAAAAACAACGCTTTTTTACACTCCTGTCTCCCTTTCTCTTGGAAACAATGACTTACATCAATTCTTTTACATAATTCTTGTTTCTCATGACATTTCTAACATTGCCCACAATTATCAACTTTCTAAGTCTTTCTGAGCAGGAGAAATCGAAAAACAAAGTCATTTCTTCATTGCCGTCCAAAAACAACGCTTTTTTACACTCCTGTCTCTCTTTCTCTTGGAAACAATGACTTACATCAATTCTTTTACATAATTCTTGTTTCTCATGACATTTCTAACATTGCCCACAATTATCAACTTTCTAAGTCTTTCTGAGCAAGAGAAATCGCAAAACAGTCATTTCTTCATTGCCGTCCAAAAACAACGCTTTTTTACACTCCGGTCTCCCTTTCTCTTGGAAACAATGACTTACATCAATTCTTTTACATAATTCTTGTTTCTCATGACATTTCTAACATTGCCCACAATTATCAACTTTCTAAGTCTTTCTGAGCAAGAGAAATCGCAAAACAGTAATTTCTTCATTGGCGTCCAAAAACAACGCTTTTTTACACTCCTGTCTCCCTTTCTCTTGGAAACAATGACTTACATCAATTCTTTTACATAATTCTTGTTTCTCATGACATTTCTAACATTGACCACAATTATCAACTTTCTAAGTCTTTCTGAGCAAGAGAAATCGCAAAACAGTCATTTCTTCATTGCCGTCCAAAAACAACGCTTTTTTACACTCCGGTCTCCCTTTCACTTGGAAACAATGACTTACATCAATTCTTTTACATAATTCTTGTTTCTCATGACATTTCTAACATTGCCCACAATTATCAACTTTCTAAGTCTTTCTGAGCAGGAGAAATCGCAAAACATAGTCATTTCTTCATTGCTGTCCAAAAACAACGCTTTTTTACACTCCTGTCTCCCTTTCTCTTGGAAACAATGACTTATATCAATTCTTTTACATAATTCTTGTTTCTCATGACATTTCTAACATTGCCCACAATTATCAACTTTCTAAGTCTTTCTGAGCAAGAGAAATCGCTAAACAGTCATTTCTTCATTGGCGTCCAAAAACAACGCTTTTTTACACTCCTGTCTCCCTTTCTCTTGGAAACAATGACTTACATCAATTCTTTTACATAATTCTTGTTTCTCATGACATTTCTTACATTGCCCACAATTATCAACTTTCTAAGTCTTTCTGAGCAGGAGAAATCGCAAAACATAGTCATTTCTTCATTGGCGTCCAAAAACAACGCTTTTTTACACTCCTGTCTCCCTTTCTCTTGGAAACAATGACTTACATCAATTCTTTTACATAATTCTTGTTTCTCATGACATTTCTAACATTGCCCACAATTATCAACTTTCTAAGTCTTTCTGAGCAGGAGAAATCGCAAAACAGTCATTTCTTCATTGGCGTCCAAAAACAACGTTTTTTTACACTCCTGTCTCCCTTTCTCTTGGAAACAATGACTTACATCAATTCTTTTACATAATTCTTGTTTCTCATGACATTTCTTACATTGCCCACAATTATCAACTTTCTAAGTCTTTCTGAGCAGGAGAAATCGCAAAACATAGTCATTTCTTCATTGCCGTCCAAAAACAACGCTTTTTTACACTCCTGTCTCCCTTTCTCTTGGAAACAATGACTTACATCAATTCTTTTACATAATTCTTGTTTCTCATGACATTTCTAACATTGCCCACAATTATCAACTTTCTAAGTCTTTCTGAGCAGGAGAAATCGCAAAACAGTCATTTCTTCATTGGCGTCCAAAAACAACGCTTTTTTACACTCCTGTCTCCCTTTCTCTTGGAAACAATGACTTACATCAATTCTTTTACATAATTCTTGTTTCTCATGACATTTCTTACATTGCCCACAATTATCAACTTTCTAAGTCTTTCTGAGCAGGAGAAATCGAAAAACAAAGTCATTTCTTCATTGCCGTCCAAAAACAACGCTTTTTTACACTCCTGTCTCCCTTTCTCTTGGAAACAATGACTTACATCAATTCTTTTACATAATTCTTGTTTCTCATGACATTTCTAACATTGCCCACAATTATCAACTTTCTAAGTCTTTCTGAGCAAGAGAAATCGCAAAACAGTCATTTCTTCATTGCCGTCCAAAAACAACGCTTTTTTACACTCCGGTCTCCCTTTCTCTTGGAAACAATGACTTACATCAATTCTTTTACATAATTCTTGTTTCTCATGACATTTCTAACATTGCCCACAATTATCAACTTTCTAAGTCTTTCTGAGCAGGAGAAATCGCAAAACAGTCATTTCTTCATTGGCGTCCAAAAACAACGCTTTTTTACACTCCTGTCTCCCTTTCTCTTGGAAACAATGACTTACATCAATTCTTTTACATAATTCTTGTTTCTCATGACATTTCTTACATTGCCCACAATTATCAACTTTCTAAGTCTTTCTGAGCAGGAGAAATCGCAAAACATAGTCATTTCTTTATTGCCGTCCAAAAACAACGCTTTTTTACACTCCTGTCTCCCTTTCTCTTGGAAACAATGACTTACATCAATTCTTTTACATAATTCTTGTTTCTCATGACATTTCTAACATTGCCCACAATTATCAACTTTCTAAGTCTTTCTGAGCAAGAGAAATCGCAAAACAGTAATTTCTTCATTGGCGTCCAAAAACAACGCTTTTTTACACTCCTGTCTCCCTTTCTCTTGGAAACAATGACTTACATCAATTCTTTTACATAATTCTTGTTTCTCATGACATTTCTAACATTGCCCACAATTATCAACTTTCTAAGTCTTTCTGAGCAGGAGAAATCGCAAAACATAGTCATTTCTTCATTGCCGTCCAAAAACAACGCTTTTTTACACTCCTGTCTCCCTTTCTCTTGGAAACAATGACTTACATCAATTCTTTTACATAATTCTTGTTTCTCATGACATTTCTAACATTGCCCACAATTATCAACTTTCTAAGTCTTTCTGAGCAAGAGAAATCGCAAAACAGTCATTTCTTCATTGGCGTCCAAAAACAACGCTTTTTTACACTCCTGTCTCCCTTTCTCTTGGAAACAATGACTTACATCAATTCTTTTACATAATTCTTGTTTCTCATGACATTTCTTACATTGCCCACAATTATCAACTTTCTAAGTCTTTCTGAGCAGGAGAAATCGCAAAACATAGTCATTTCTTCATTGCCGTCCAAAAACAACGCTTTTTTACACTCCTGTCTCCCTTTCTCTTGGAAACAATGACTTACATCAATTCTTTTACATAATTCTTGTTTCTCATGACATTTCTAACATTGCCCACAATTATCAACTTTCTAAGTCTTTCTGAGCAAGAGAAATCGCAAAAAAATCATTTCTTCATTGCCGTCCAAAAACAATGCTTTTTTACACTCCTGTCTCCCTTTCTCTTGGAAACAATGACTTACATCAATTCTTTTACATAATTCTTGTTTCTCATGACATTTCTAACATTGCCCACAATTATCAACTTTCTAAGTCTTTCTGAGCAGGAGAAATCGCAAAACATAGTCATTTCTTCATTGCCGTCCAAAAACAACGCTTTTTTACACTCCTGTCTCCCTTTCTCTTGGAAACAATGACTTACATCAATTCTTTTACATAATTCTTGTTTCTCATGACATTTCTAACATTGCCCACAATTATCAACTTTCTAAGTCTTTCTGAGCAAGAGAAATCGCAAAACAGTCATTTCTTCATTGCCGTCCAAAAACAACGTTTTTTTACACTCCTGTCTCCCTTTCTCTTGGAAACAATGACTTACATCAATTCTTTTACATAATTCTTGTTTCTCATGACATTTCTAACATTGCCCACAATTATCAACTTTCTAAGTCTTTCTGAGCAGGAGAAATCGCAAAACATAGTCATTTCTTCATTGCCGTCCAAAAACAACGCTTTTTTACACTCCTGTCTCCCTTTCTCTTGGAAACAATGACTTACATCAATTCTTTTACATAATTCTTGTTTCTCATGACATTTCTAACATTGCCCACAATTATCAACTTTCTAAGTCTTTCTGAGCAAGAGAAATCGCAAAACAGTCATTTCTTCATTGGCGTCCAAAAACAACGCTTTTTTACACTCCTGTCTCCCTTTCTCTTGGAAACAATGACTTACATCAATTCTTTTACATAATTCTTGTTTCTCATGACATTTCTTACATTGCCCACAATTATCAACTTTCTAAGTCTTTCTGAGCAGGAGAAATCGCAAAACATAGTCATTTCTTCATTGCCGTCCAAAAACAACGCTTTTTTACACTCCTGTCTCCCTTTCTCTTGGAAACAATGACTTACATCAATTCTTTTACATAATTCTTGTTTCTCATGACATTTCTAACATTGCCCACAATTATCAACTTTCTAAGTCTTTCTGAGCAAGAGAAATCGCAAAACAGTCATTTCTTCATTGCCGTCCAAAAACAACGCTTTTTTACACTCCTGTCTCCCTTTCTCTTGGAAACAATGACTTACATCAATTCTTTTACATAATTCTTGTTTCTCATGACATTTCTAACATTGCCCACAATTATCAACTTTCTAAGTCTTTCTGAGCAGGAGAAATCGAAAAACAAAGTCATTTCTTCATTGCCGTCCAAAAACAACGCTTTTTTACACTCCTGTCTCCCTTTCTCTTGGAAACAATGACTTACATCAATTCTTTTACATAATTCTTGTTTCTCATGACATTTCTAACATTGCCCACAATTATCAACTTTCTAAGTCTTTCTGAGCAAGAGAAATCGCAAAACAGTCATTTCTTCATTGCCGTCCAAAAACAACGCTTTTTTACACTCCGGTCTCCCTTTCTCTTGGAAACAATGACTTACATCAATTCTTTTACATAATTCTTGTTTCTCATGACATTTCTAAAATTGCCCACAATTATCAACTTTCTAAGTCTTTCTGAGCAAGAGAAATCGCAAAACAGTAATTTCTTCATTGGCGTCCAAAAACAACGCTTTTTTACACTCCTGTCTCCCTTTCTCTTGGAAACAATGACTTACATCAATTCTTTTACATAATTCTTGTTTCTCATGACATTTCTAACATTGCCCACAATTATCAACTTTCTAAGTCTTTCTGAGCAAGAGAAATCGCAAAACAGTCATTTCTTCATTGCCGTCCAAAAACAACGCTTTTTTACACTCCTGTCTCCCTTTCTCTTGGAAACAATGACTTACATCAATTCTTTTACATAATTCTTGTTTCTCATGACATTTCTAACATTGCCCACAATTATCAACTTTCTAAGTCTTTCTGAGCAGGAGAAATCGCAAAACATAGTCATTTCTTCATTGCCGTCCAAAAACAACGCTTTTTTACACTCCTGTCTCCCTTTCTCTTGGAAACAATGACTTACATCAATTCTTTTACATAATTCTTGTTTCTCATGACATTTCTAACATTGCCCACAATTATCAACTTTCTAAGTCTTTCTGAGCAAGAGAAATCGCAAAACAGTCATTTCTTCATTGCCGTCCAAAAACAACGCTTTTTTACACTCCTGTCTCCCTTTCTCTTGGAAACAATGACTTACATCAATTCTTTTACATAATTCTTGTTTCTCATGACATTTCTAACATTGACCACAATTATCAACTTTCTAAGTCTTTCTGAGCAAGAGAAATCGCAAAACAGTCATTTCTTCATTGCCGTCCAAAAACAACGCTTTTTTACACTCCGGTCTCCCTTTCTCTTGGAAACAATGACTTACATCAATTCTTTTACATAATTCTTGTTTCTCATGACATTTCTAACATTGCCCACAATTATCAACTTTCTAAGTCTTTCTGAGCAGGAGAAATCGCAAAACAGTCATTTCTTCATTGGCGTCCAAAAACAACGCTTTTTTACACTCCTGTCTCCCTTTCTCTTGGAAACAATGACTTACATCAATTCTTTTACATAATTCTTGTTTCTCATGACATTTCTTACATTGCCCACAATTATCAACTTTCTAAGTCTTTCTGAGCAGGAGAAATCGCAAAACATAGTCATTTCTTCATTGTCGTCCAAAAACAACGCTTTTTTACACTCCTGTCTCCCTTTCTCTTGGAAACAATGACTTACATCAATTCTTTTACATAATTCTTGTTTCTCATGACATTTCTAACATTGCCCACAATTATCAACTTTCTAAGTCTTTCTGAGCAAGAGAAATCGCAAAACAGTCATTTCTTCATTGCCGTCCAAAAACAACGCTTTTTTACACTCCTGTCTCCCTTTCTCTTGGAAACAATGACTTACATCAATTCTTTTACATAATTCTTGTTTCTCATGACATTTCTTACATTGCCCACAATTATCAACTTTCTAAGTCTTTCTGAGCAGGAGAAATCGCAAAACATAGTCATTTCTTCATTGTCGTCCAAAAACAACGCTTTTTTACACTCCTCTCTCCCTTTCTCTTGGAAACAATGACTTACATCAATTCTTTTACATAATTCTTGTTTCTCATGACATTTCTAACATTGCCCACAATTATCAACTTTCTAAGTCTTTCTGAGCAAGAGAAATCGCAAAACAGTCATTTCTTCATTGCCGTCCAAAAACAACGCTTTTTTACACTCCTGTCTCCCTTTCTCTTGGAAACAATGACTTACATCAATTCTTTTACATAATTCTTGTTTCTCATGACATTTCTAACATTGACCACAATTATCAACTTTCTAAGTCTTTCTGAGCAAGAGAAATCGCAAAACAGTCATTTCTTCATTGCCGTCCAAAAACAACGCTTTTTTACACTCCGGTCTCCCTTTCTCTTGGAAACAATGACTTACATCAATTCTTTTACATAATTCTTGTTTCTCATGACATTTCTAACATTGCCCACAATTATCAACTTTCTAAGTCTTTCTGAGCAGGAGAAATCGCAAAACAGTCATTTCTTCATTGGCGTCCAAAAACAACGCTTTTTTACACTCCTGTCTCCCTTTCTCTTGGAAACAATGACTTACATCAATTCTTTTACATAATTCTTGTTTCTCATGACATTTCTTACATTGCCCACAATTATCAACTTTCTAAGTCTTTCTGAGCAGGAGAAATCGCAAAACATAGTCATTTCTTCATTGTCGTCCAAAAACAACGCTTTTTTACACTCCTGTCTCCCTTTCTCTTGGAAACAATGACTTATATCAATTCTTTTACATAATTCTTGTTTCTCATGACATTTCTAACATTGCCCACAATTATCAACTTTCTAAGTCTTTCTGAGCAAGAGAAATCGCAAAACAGTCATTTCTTCATTGCCGTCCAAAAACAACGCTTTATTACACTCCTGTCTCCCTTTCTCTTGGAAACAATGACTTACATCAATTCTTTTACATAATTCTTGTTTCTCATGACATTTCTAACATTGCCCACAATTATCAACTTTCTAAGTCTTTCTGAGCAAGAGAAATCGCAAAACATAGTCATTTCTTCATTGGCGTCCAAAAACAACGCTTTTTTACACTCCGGTCTCCCTTTCTCTTGGAAACAATGACTTACATCAATTCTTTTACATAATTCTTGTTTCTCATGACATTTCTAACATTGCCCACAATTATCAACTTTCTAAGTCTTTCTGAGCAAGAGAAATCGCAAAACAGTCATTTCTTCATTGCCGTCCAAAAACAACGCTTTTTTACACTCCGGTCTCCCTTTCTCTTGGAAACAATGACTTACATCAATTCTTTTACATAATTCTTGTTTCTCATGACATTTCTAACATTGCCCACAATTATCAACTTTCTAAGTCTTTCTGAGCAAGAGAAATCGCAAAACATAGTCATTTCTTCATTGGCGTCCAAAAACAACGCTTTTTTACACTCCGGTCTCCCTTTCTCTTGGAAACAATGACTTACATCAATTCTTTTACATAATTCTTGTTTCTCATGACATTTCTAACATTGCCCACAATTATCAACTTTCTAAGTCTTTCTGAGCAAGAGAAATCGCAAAACAGTCATTTCTTCATTGCCGTCCAAAAACAACGCTTTTTTACACTCCGGTCTCCCTTTCTCTTGGAAACAATGACTTACATCAATTCTTTTACATAATTCTTGTTTCTCATGACATTTCTAACATTGCCCACAATTATCAACTTTCTAAGTCTTTTTGAGCAGGAGAAATCGCAAAACATAGTCATTTCTTCATTGGCGTCCAAAAACAACGCTTTTTTACACTCCGGTCTCCCTTTCTCTTGGAAACAATGACTTACATCAATTCTTTTACATAATTCTTGTTTCTCATGACATTTCTAACATTGCCCACAATTATCAACTTTCTAAGTCTTTCTGAGCAAGAGAAATCGCAAAACAGTCATTTCTTCATTGCCGTCCAAAAACAACGCTTTTTTACACTCCGGTCTCCCTTTCTCTTGGAAACAATGACTTACATCAATTCTTTTACATAATTCTTGTTTCTCATGACATTTCTAACATTGCCCACAATTATCAACTTTCTAAGTCTTTCTGAGCAGGAGAAATCGCAAAACAGTCATTTCTTCATTGGCGTCCAAAAACAACGCTTTTTTACACTCCTGTCTCCCTTTCTCTTGGAAACAATGACTTACATCAATTCTTTTACATAATTCTTGTTTCTCATGACATTTCTTACATTGCCCACAATTATCAACTTTCTAAGTCTTTCTGAGCAGGAGAAATCGCAAAACATAGTCATTTCTTTATTGCCGTCCAAAAACAACGCTTTTTTACACTCCTGTCTCCCTTTCTCTTGGAAACAATGACTTACATCAATTCTTTTACATAATTCTTGTTTCTCATGACATTTCTAACATTGCCCACAATTATCAACTTTCTAAGTCTTTCTGAGCAAGAGAAATCGCAAAACAGTAATTTCTTCATTGGCGTCCAAAAACAACGCTTTTTTACACTCCTGTCTCCCTTTCTCTTGGAAACAATGACTTACATCAATTCTTTTACATAATTCTTGTTTCTCATGACATTTCTAACATTGCCCACAATTATCAACTTTCTAAGTCTTTCTGAGCAGGAGAAATCGCAAAACATAGTCATTTCTTCATTGCCGTCCAAAAACAACGCTTTTTTACACTCCTGTCTCCCTTTCTCTTGGAAACAATGACTTACATCAATTCTTTTACATAATTCTTGTTTCTCATGACATTTCTAACATTGCCCACAATTATCAACTTTCTAAGTCTTTCTGAGCAAGAGAAATCGCAAAACAGTCATTTCTTCATTGGCGTCCAAAAACAACGCTTTTTTACACTCCTGTCTCCCTTTCTCTTGGAAACAATGACTTACATCAATTCTTTTACATAATTCTTGTTTCTCATGACATTTCTAACATTGCCCACAATTATCAACTTTCTAAGTCTTTCTGAGCAGGAGAAATCGAAAAACAAAGTCATTTCTTCATTGCCGTCCAAAAACAACGCCTGTCTCCCTTTCTCTTGGAAACAATGACTTACATCAATTCTTTTACATAATTCTTGTTTCTAACATTGCCCACAATTATCAACTTTCTAAGTCTTTCTGAGCAGGAGAAATCGAAAAACAAAGTCATTTCTTCATTGCCGTCCAAAAACAACGCCTGTCTCCCTTTCTCTTGGAAACAATGACTTACATCAATTCTTTTACATAATTCTTGTTTCTCATGACATTTCTAACATTGCCCACAATTATCAACTTTCTAAGTCTTTCTGAGCAAGAGAAATCGCAAAACAGTCATTTCTTCATTGCCGTCCAAAAACAACGCTTTTTTACACTCCGGTCTCCCTTTCTCTTGGAAACAATGACTTACATCAATTCTTTTACATAATTCTTGTTTCTCATGACATTTCTAACATTGCCCACAATTATCAACTTTCTAAGTCTTTCTGAGCAGGAGAAATCGCAAAACAGTCATTTCTTCATTGGCGTCCAAAAACAACGCTTTTTTACACTCCTGTCTCCCTTTCTCTTGGAAACAATGACTTACATCAATTCTTTTACATAATTCTTGTTTCTCATGACATTTCTAACATTGCCCACAATTATCAACTTTCTAAGTCTTTCTGAGCAAGAGAAATCGCAAAACAGTCATTTCTTCATTGGCGTCCAAAAACAACGCTTTTTTACACTCCTGTCTCCCTTTCTCTTGGAAACAATGACTTACATCAATTCTTTTACATAATTCTTGTTTCTCATGACATTTCTTAAATTGCCCACAATTATCAACTTTCTAAGTCTTTCTGAGCAGGAGAAATCGCAAAACATAGTCATTTCTTCATTGCCGTCCAAAAACAACGCTTTTTTACACTCCTGTCTCCCTTTCTCTTGGAAACAATGACTTACATCAATTCTTTTACATAATTCTTGTTTCTCATGACATTTCTAACATTGCCCACAATTATCAACTTTCTAAGTCTTTCTGAGCAAGAGAAATCGCAAAACAGTCATTTCTTCATTGCCGTCCAAAAACAACGCTTTTTTACACTCCTGTCTCCCTTTCTCTTGGAAACAATGACTTACATCAATTCTTTTACATAATTCTTGTTTCTCATGACATTTCTAACAATGCCCACAATTATCAACTTTCTAAGTCTTTCTGAGCAGGAGAAATCGAAAAACAAAGTCATTTCTTCATTGCCGTCCAAAAACAACGCTTTTTTACACTCCTGTCTCCCTTTCTCTTGGAAACAATGACTTACATCAATTCTTTTACATAATTCTTGTTTCTCATGACATTTCTAACATTGCCCACAATTATCAACTTTCTAAGTCTTTCTGAGCAAGAGAAATCGCAAAACAGTCATTTCTTCATTGCCGTCCAAAAACAACGCTTTTTTACACTCCGGTCTCCCTTTCTCTTGGAAACAATGACTTACATCAATTCTTTTACATAATTCTTGTTTCTCATGACATTTCTAACATTGCCCACAATTATCAACTTTCTAAGTCTTTCTGAGCAGGAGAAATCGCAAAACAGTCATTTCTTCATTGGCGTCCAAAAACAACGCTTTTTTACACTCCTGTCTCCCTTTCTCTTGGAAACAATGACTTACATCAATTCTTTTACATAATTCTTGTTTCTCATGACATTTCTTACATTGCCCACAATTATCAACTTTCTAAGTCTTTCTGAGCAGGAGAAATCGCAAAACATAGTCATTTCTTTATTGCCGTCCAAAAACAACGCTTTTTTACACTCCTGTCTCCCTTTCTCTTGGAAACAATGACTTACATCAATTCTTTTACATAATTCTTGTTTCTCATGACATTTCTAACATTGCCCACAATTATCAACTTTCTAAGTCTTTCTGAGCAAGAGAAATCGCAAAACAGTAATTTCTTCATTGGCGTCCAAAAACAACGCTTTTTTACACTCCTGTCTCCCTTTCTCTTGGAAACAATGACTTACATCAATTCTTTTACATAATTCTTGTTTCTCATGACATTTCTAACATTGCCCACAATTATCAACTTTCTAAGTCTTTCTGAGCAGGAGAAATCGCAAAACATAGTCATTTCTTCATTGCCGTCCAAAAACAACGCTTTTTTACACTCCTGTCTCCCTTTCTCTTGGAAACAATGACTTACATCAATTCTTTTACATAATTCTTGTTTCTCATGACATTTCTAACATTGCCCACAATTATCAACTTTCTAATTCTTTCTGAGCAAGAGAAATCGCAAAACAGTCATTTCTTCATTGGCGTCCAAAAACAACGCTTTTTTACACTCCTGTCTCCCTTTCTCTTGGAAACAATGACTTACATCAATTCTTTTACATAATTCTTGTTTCTCATGACATTTCTTACATTGCCCACAATTATCAACTTTCTAAGTCTTTCTGAGCAGGAGAAATCGCAAAACATAGTCATTTCTTCATTGCCGTCCAAAAACAACGCTTTTTTACACTCCTGTCTCCCTTTCTCTTGGAAACAATGACTTACATCAATTCTTTTACATAATTCTTGTTTCTCATGACATTTCTAACATTGCCCACAATTATCAACTTTCTAAGTCTTTCTGAGCAAGAGAAATCGCAAAACAGTCATTTCTTCATTGCCGTCCAAAAACAACGCTTTTTTACACTCCTGTCTCCCTTTCTCTTGGAAACAATGACTTACATCAATTCTTTTACATAATTCTTGTTTCTCATGACATTTCTAACATTGCCCACAATTATCAACTTTCTAAGTCTTTCTGAGCAGGAGAAATCGCAAAACATAGTCATTTCTTCATTGCCGTCCAAAAACAACGCTTTTTTACACTCCTGTCTCCCTTTCTCTTGGAAACAATGACTTACATCAATTCTTTTACATAATTCTTGTTTCTTATGACATTTCTAACATTGCCCACAATTATCAACTTTCTAAGTCTTTCTGAGCAAGAGAAATCGCAAAACAGTCATTTCTTCATTGCCGTCCAAAAACAATGCTTTTTTACACTCCGGTCTCCCTTTCTCTTGGAAACAATGACTTACATCAATTCTTTTACATAATTCTTGTTTCTCATGACATTTCTAACATTGACCACAATTATCAACTTTCTAAGTCTTTCTGAGCAAGAGAAATCGCAAAACAGTCATTTCTTCATTGCCGTCCAAAAACAACGCTTTTTTACACTCCGGTCTCCCTTTCTCTTGGAAACAATGACTTACATCAATTCTTTTACATAATTCTTGTTTCTCATGACATTTCTAACATTGCCCACAATTATCAACTTTCTAAGTCTTTCTGAGCAGGAGAAATCGCAAAACATAGTCATTTCTTCATTGCCGTCCAAAAACAACGCTTTTTTACACTCCTGTCTCCCTTTCTCTTGGAAACAATGACTTACATCAATTCTTTTACATAATTCTTGTTTCTCATGACATTTCTAACATTGCCCACAATTATCAACTTTCTAAGTCTTTCTGAGCAAGAGAAATCGCAAAACAGTCATTTCTTCATTGGCGTCCAAAAACAACGCTTTTTTACACTCCTGTCTCCCTTTCTCTTGGAAACAATGACTTACATCAATTCTTTTACATAATTCTTGTTTCTCATGACATTTCTAACATTGCCCACAATTATCAACTTTCTAAGTCTTTCTGAGCAGGAGAAATCGCAAAACATAGTCATTTCTTCATTGCCGTCCAAAAACAACGCTTTTTTACACTCCTGTCTCCCTTTCTCTTGGAAACAATGACTTACATCAATTCTTTTACATAATTCTTGTTTCTCATGACATTTCTAACATTGCCCACAATTATCAACTTTCTAAGTCTTTCTGAGCAAGAGAAATCGCAAAACAGTCATTTCTTCATTGGCGTCCAAAAACAACGCTTTTTTACACTCCTGTCTCCCTTTCTCTTGGAAACAATGACTTACATCAATTCTTTTACATAATTCTTGTTTCTCATGACATTTCTTACATTGCCCACAATTATCAACTTTCTAAGTCTTTCTGAGCAGGAGAAATCGCAAAACAGTCATTTCTTCATTGGCGTCCAAAAACAACGCTTTTTTACACTCCTGTCTCCCTTTCTCTTGGAAACAATGACTTACATCAATTCTTTTACATAATTCTTGTTTCTCATGACATTTCTTACATTGCCCACAATTATCAACTTTCTAAGTCTTTCTGAGCAAGAGAAATCGCAAAACAGTCATTTCTTCATTGCCGTCCAAAAACAACGCTTTTTTACACTCCTGTCTCTCTTTCTCTTGGAAACAATGACTTACATCAATTCTTTTACATAATTCTTGTTTCTCATGACATTTCTAACATTGCCCACAATTATCAACTTTCTAAGTCTTTCTGAGCAAGAGAAATCGCAAAACAGTCATTTCTTCATTGCCGTCCAAAAACAACGCTTTTTTACACTCCTGTCTCCCTTTCTCTTGGAAACAATGACTTACATCAATTCTTTTACATAATTCTTGTTTCTCATGACATTTCTAACATTGCCCACAATTATCAACTTTCTAAGTCTTTCTGAGCAGGAGAAATCGCAAAACATAGTCATTTCTTCATTGCCGTCCAAAAACAACGCTTTTTTACACTCCTGTCTCCCTTTCTCTTGGAAACAATGACTTACATCAATTCTTTTACATAATTCTTGTTTCTCATGACATTTCTAACATTGCCCACAATTATCAACTTTCTAAGTCTTTCTGAGCAGGAGAAATCGCAAAACATAGTCATTTCTTCATTGCCGTCCAAAAACAACGCTTTTTTACACTCCTGTCTCCCTTTCTCTTGGAAACAATGACTTACATCAATTCTTTTACATAATTCTTGTTTCTCATGACATTTCTAACATTGCCCACAATTATCAACTTTCTAAGTCTTTCTGAGCAAGAGAAATCGCAAAACAGTCATTTCTTCATTGGCGTCCAAAAACAACGCTTTTTTACACTCCTGTCTCCCTTTCTCTTGGAAACAATGACTTACATCAATTCTTTTACATAATTCTTGTTTCTCATGACATTTCTTACATTGCCCACAATTATCAACTTTCTAAGTCTTTCTGAGCAGGAGAAATCGCAAAACATAGTCATTTCTTCATTGCCGTCCAAAAACAACGCTTTTTTACACTCCTGTCTCCCTTTCTCTTGGAAACAATGACTTACATCAATTCTTTTACATAATTCTTGTTTCTCATGACATTTCTAACATTGCCCACAATTATCAACTTTCTAAGTCTTTCTGAGCAAGAGAAATCGCAAAACAGTCATTTCTTCATTGCCGTCCAAAAACAACGCTTTTTTACACTCCTGTCTCCTTTCTCTTGGAAACAATGACTTACATCAATTCTTTTACATAATTCTTGTTTCTCATGACATTTCTAACATTGCCCACAATTATCAACTTTCTAAGTCTTTCTGAGCAGGAGAAATCGCAAAACATAGTCATTTCTTCATTGCCGTCCAAAAACAACGCTTTTTTACACTCCTGTCTCCCTTTCTCTTGGAAACAATGACTTACATCAATTCTTTTACATAATTCTTGTTTCTTATGACATTTCTAACATTGCCCACAATTATCAACTTTCTAAGTCTTTCTGAGCAAGAGAAATCGCAAAACAGTCATTTCTTCATTGCCGTCCAAAAACAATGCTTTTTTACACTCCGGTCTCCCTTTCTCTTGGAAACAATGACTTACATCAATTCTTTTACATAATTCTTGTTTCTCATGACATTTCTAACATTGACCACAATTATCAACTTTCTAAGTCTTTCTGAGCAAGAGAAATCGCAAAACAGTCATTTCTTCATTGCCGTCCAAAAACAACGCTTTTTTACACTCCGGTCTCCCTTTCTCTTGGAAACAATGACTTACATCAATTCTTTTACATAATTCTTGTTTCTCATGACATTTCTAACATTGCCCACAATTATCAACTTTCTAAGTCTTTCTGAGCAGGAGAAATCGCAAAACATAGTCATTTCTTCATTGCCGTCCAAAAACAACGCTTTTTTACACTCCTGTCTCCCTTTCTCTTGGAAACAATGACTTACATCAATTCTTTTACATAATTCTTGTTTCTCATGACATTTCTAACATTGCCCACAATTATCAACTTTCTAAGTCTTTCTGAGCAAGAGAAATCGCAAAACAGTCATTTCTTCATTGGCGTCCAAAAACAACGCTTTTTTACACTCCTGTCTCCCTTTCTCTTGGAAACAATGACTTACATCAATTCTTTTACATAATTCTTGTTTCTCATGACATTTCTAACATTGCCCACAATTATCAACTTTCTAAGTCTTTCTGAGCAGGAGAAATCGCAAAACATAGTCATTTCTTCATTGCCGTCCAAAAACAACGCTTTTTTACACTCCTGTCTCCCTTTCTCTTGGAAACAATGACTTACATCAATTCTTTTACATAATTCTTGTTTCTCATGACATTTCTAACATTGCCCACAATTATCAACTTTCTAAGTCTTTCTAAACAAGAGAAATCGCAAAACAGTCATTTCTTCATTGGCGTCCAAAAACAACGCTTTTTTACACTCCTGTCTCCCTTTCTCTTGGAAACAATGACTTACATCAATTCTTTTACATAATTCTTGTTTCTCATGACATTTCTTACATTGCCCACAATTATCAACTTTCTAAGTCTTTCTGAGCAGGAGAAATCGCAAAACATAGTCATTTCTTCATTGCCGTCCAAAAACAACGCTTTTTTACACTCCTGTCTCCCTTTCTCTTGGAAACAATGACTTACATCAATTCTTTTACATAATTCTTGTTTCTCATGACATTTCTAACATTGCCCACAATTATCAACTTTCTAAGTCTTTCTGAGCAAGAGAAATCGCAAAACAGTCATTTCTTCATTGCCGTCCAAAAACAACGCTTTTTTACACTCCTGTCTCCCTTTCTCTTGGAAACAATGACTTACATCAATTCTTTTACATAATTCTTGTTTCTCATGACATTTCTAACATTGCCCACAATTATCAACTTTCTAAGTCTTTCTGAGCAGGAGAAATCGCAAAACATAGTCATTTCTTCATTGCCGTCCAAAAACAACGCTTTTTTACACTCCTGTCTCCCTTTCTCTTGGAAACAATGACTTACATCAATTCTTTTACATAATTCTTGTTTCTCATGACATTTCTAACATTGCCCACAATTATCAACTTTCTAAGTCTTTCTGAGCAAGAGAAATCGCAAAACAGTCATTTCTTCATTGCCGTCCAAAAACAATGCTTTTTTACACTCCGGTCTCCCTTTCTCTTGGAAACAATGACTTACATCAATTCTTTTACATAATTCTTGTTTCTCATGACATTTCTAACATTGACCACAATTATCAACTTTCTAAGTCTTTCTGAGCAAGAGAAATCGCAAAACAGTCATTTCTTCATTGCCGTCCAAAAACAACGCTTTTTTACACTCCGGTCTCCCTTTCTCTTGGAAACAATGACTTACATCAATTCTTTTACATAATTCTTGTTTCTCATGACATTTCTAACATTGCCCACAATTATCAACTTTCTAAGTCTTTCTGAGCAGGAGAAATCGCAAAACATAGTCATTTCTTCATTGCCGTCCAAAAACAACGCTTTTTTACACTCCTGTCTCCCTTTCTCTTGGAAACAATGACTTACATCAATTCTTTTACATAATTCTTGTTTCTCATGACATTTCTAACATTGCCCACAATTATCAACTTTCTAAGTCTTTCTGAGCAGGAGAAATCGCAAAACAGTCATTTCTTCATTGGCGTCCAAAAACAACGTTTTTTTACACTCCTGTCTCCCTTTCTCTTGGAAACAATGACTTACATCAATTCTTTTACATAATTCTTGTTTCTCATGACATTTCTTACATTGCCCACAATTATCAACTTTCTAAGTCTTTCTGAGCAGGAGAAATCGCAAAACATAGTCATTTCTTCATTGCCGTCCAAAAACAACGCTTTTTTACACTCCTGTCTCCCTTTCTCTTGGAAACAATGACTTACATCAATTCTTTTACATAATTCTTGTTTCTCATGACATTTCTAACATTGCCCACAATTATCAACTTTCTAAGTCTTTCTGAGCAGGAGAAATCGCAAAACAGTCATTTCTTCATTGGCGTCCAAAAACAACGCTTTTTTACACTCCTGTCTCCCTTTCTCTTGGAAACAATGACTTACATCAATTCTTTTACATAATTCTTGTTTCTCATGACATTTCTTACATTGCCCACAATTATCAACTTTCTAAGTCTTTCTGAGCAGGAGAAATCGAAAAACAAAGTCATTTCTTCATTGCCGTCCAAAAACAACGCTTTTTTACACTCCTGTCTCCCTTTCTCTTGGAAACAATGACTTACATCAATTCTTTTACATAATTCTTGTTTCTCATGACATTTCTAACATTGCACACAATTATCAACTTTCTAAGTCTTTCTGAGCAAGAGAAATCGCAAAACAGTCATTTCTTCATTGCCGTCCAAAAACAACGCTTTTTTACACTCCGGTCTCCCTTTCTCTTGGAAACAATGACTTACATCAATTCTTTTACATAATTCTTGTTTCTCATGACATTTCTAACATTGCCCACAATTATCAACTTTCTAAGTCTTTCTGAGCAGGAGAAATCGCAAAACAGTCATTTCTTCATTGGCGTCCAAAAACAACGCTTTTTTACACTCCTGTCTCCCTTTCTCTTGGAAACAATGACTTACATCAATTCTTTTACATAATTCTTGTTTCTCATGACATTTCTTACATTGCCCACAATTATCAACTTTCTAAGTCTTTCTGAGCAGGAGAAATCGCAAAACATAGTCATTTCTTTATTGCCGTCCAAAAACAACGCTTTTTTACACTCCTGTCTCCCTTTCTCTTGGAAACAATGACTTACATCAATTCTTTTACATAATTCTTGTTTCTCATGACATTTCTAACATTGCCCACAATTATCAACTTTCTAAGTCTTTCTGAGCAAGAGAAATCGCAAAACAGTAATTTCTTCATTGGCGTCCAAAAACAACGCTTTTTTACACTCCTGTCTCCCTTTCTCTTGGAAACAATGACTTACATCAATTCTTTTACATAATTCTTGTTTCTCATGACATTTCTAACATTGCCCACAATTATCAACTTTCTAAGTCTTTCTGAGCAGGAGAAATCGCAAAACATAGTCATTTCTTCATTGCCGTCTAAAAACAACGCTTTTTTACACTCTGTCTCCCTTTCTCTTGGAAACAATGACTTACATCAATTCTTTTACATAATTCTTGTTTCTCATGACATTTCTAACATTGCCCACAATTATCAACTTTCTAAGTCTTTCTGAGCAAGAGAAATCGCAAAACAGTCATTTCTTCATTGGCGTCCAAAAACAACGCTTTTTTACACTCCTGTCTCCCTTTCTCTTGGAAACAATGACTTACATCAATTCTTTTACATAATTCTTGTTTCTCATGACATTTCTAACATTGCCCACAATTATCAACTTTCTAAGTCTTTCTGAGCAGGAGAAATCGAAAAACAAAGTCATTTCTTCATTGCCGTCCAAAAACAATGCCTGTCTCCCTTTCTCTTGGAAACAATGACTTACATCAATTCTTTTACATAATTCTTGTTTCTAACATTGCCCACAATTATCAACTTTCTAAGTCTTTCTGAGCAGGAGAAATCGAAAAAAAAGTCATTTCTTCATTGCCGTCCAAAAACAACGCCTGTCTCCCTTTCTCTTGGAAACAATGACTTACATCAATTCTTTTACATAATTCTTGTTTCTCATGACATTTCTAACATTGCCCACAATTATCAACTTTCTAAGTCTTTCTGAGCAAGAGAAATCGCAAAACAGTCATTTCTTCATTGCCGTCCAAAAACAACGCTTTTTTACACTCCGGTCTCCCTTTCTCTTGGAAACAATGACTTACATCAATTCTTTTACATAATTCTTGTTTCTCATGACATTTCTAACATTGCCCACAATTATCAACTTTCA
>NW_027446002.1:0-112921 GCF_038048845.1 Mixophyes fleayi
TCCCCAGGCAATTAATCACACTGTCTGCCCAGCTTCTTTCGGAATATTCACAGCATGTCACAGAAACAGCACTTCAAGGTGCATCACAATTGTTTCTCGGGCCACCGGCAAGTAAATAGACAAGGAAGCTGCATGCTGCAACAGCAGGGTTCTAAAAGGTGTGTCATAATCCTCACTTGCCTTTATTCCGTCACTGGGTCCACAAGAGGGAGACACACTACGTCAGATTAATAGTTTCATTCATTCGGAGATCCAATTGAATTAGCAAATCACAAGTTGCTCCATTAAAGAAATAATTGGATCAATGCAGTAATCCTTTTGGACAAAGAAAAGGGTCTTCTTATCTGCAAATGCTTGTTTGCTAAGAGAGATAAGAAACAAAACAACAAAAAGACACAATAAATTGACACGAAATAAGACACAGGAGACAAAAATCTGTTCTTATGGATTTTTGTTGCTGAAAAGAGACATGATTCTATTTTTGGATAACTGGATAAGAGAAGTGCACCGGTCCTGGAAGTACTGCAATACCAGGTCAATGCGTGGAGTGGACAGAGCAAGCTCTTCTTCCATCTCCCTGTTCTAAAAATCCATTTAATATATGGCCCCCAGATAGGGGGCGTATCAGATATTAAACTGATAAGAACAGATACTACACTTGATCTTAGCCAAAAGGCCGAGAAGCGATAACCCGAAATGGGACCCAGGAAAGCGCCCGCTTCTCAGGCTAGGCCTGACAACTGTAGGAGACAGCCACGCCACACGCCGTATACTTTATTTAGCGGCGGCCCACAACACTCCATTGCTGCACATTCTAGGCCCGACTAGCCTGAAAAGCCTGACACCTTCACTGGGACCCTCTTTACACCTCTCTGTCTGCAAAGGCACGCACATGAGCCGAGGACTTTTCAAACGAGATGCCTGCAAAATTTGCATGAACTCCTCCCCTTGACCATAAGTGCAACGACGCCCGCTGATTAGTCGGCCTGCCGTTCCGTCCTCGTCTCCCCAGGCAATTAATCACACTGTCTGCCCAGCTTCTTTCGGAATATTCACAGCATGTCACAGAAACAGCACTTCAAGGTGCATCACAATTGTTTCTCGGGCCACCGGCAAGTAAATAGACAAGGAAGCTGCATGCTGCAACAGCAGGGTTCTAAAAGGTGTGTCATAATCCTCACTTGCCTTTATTCCGTCACTGGGTCCACAAGAGGGAGACACACTACGTCAGATTAATAGTTTCATTCATTCGGAGATCCAATTGAATTAGCAAATCACAAGTTGCTCCATTAAAGAAATAATTGGATCAATGCAGTAATCCTTTTGGACAAAGAAAAGGGTCTTCTTATCTGCAAATGCTTGTTTGCTAAGAGAGATAAGAAACAAAACAACAAAAAGACACAATAAATTGACACGAAATAAGACACAGGAGACAAAAATCTGTTCTTATGGATTTTTGTTGCTGAAAAGAGACATGATTCTATTTTTGGATAACTGGATAAGAGAAGTGCACCGGTCCTGGAAGTACTGCAATACCAGGTCAATGCGTGGAGTGGACAGAGCAAGCTCTTCTTCCATCTCCCTGTTCTAAAAATCCATTTAATATATGGCCCCCAGATAGGGGGCGTATCAGATATTAAACTGATAAGAACAGATACTACACTTGATC
Source organism: Mixophyes fleayi (assembly GCF_038048845.1). Lineage (NCBI taxonomy): Eukaryota > Metazoa > Chordata > Amphibia > Anura > Limnodynastidae > Mixophyes > Mixophyes fleayi. The sequence goes on from NW_027446002.1 coordinate 1,670, forward strand.
TTAGCCAAAAGGCCGAGAAGCGATAACCCGAAATGGGACCCAGGAAAGCGCCCGCTTCTCAGGCTAGGCCTGACAACTGTAGGAGACAGCCACGCCACACGCCGTATACTTTATTTAGCGGCGGCCCACAACACTCCATTGCTGCACATTCTAGGCCCGACTAGCCTGAAAAGCCTGACACCTTCACTGGGACCCTCTTTACACCTCTCTGTCTGCAAAGGCACGCACATGAGCCGAGGACTTTTCAAACGAGATGCCTGCAAAATTTGCATGAACTCCTCCCCTTGACCATAAGTGCAACGACGCCCGCTGATTAGTCGGCCTGCCGTTCCGTCCTCGTCTCCCCAGGCAATTAATCACACTGTCTGCCCAGCTTCTTTCGGAATATTCACAGCATGTCACAGAAACAGCACTTCAAGGTGCATCACAATTGTTTCTCGGGCCACCGGCAAGTAAATAGACAAGGAAGCTGCATGCTGCAACAGCAGGGTTCTAAAAGGTGTGTCATAATCCTCACTTGCCTTTATTCCGTCACTGGGTCCACAAGAGGGAGACACACTACGTCAGATTAATAGTTTCATTCATTCGGAGATCCAATTGAATTAGCAAATCACAAGTTGCTCCATTAAAGAAATAATTGGATCAATGCAGTAATCCTTTTGGACAAAGAAAAGGGTCTTCTTATCTGCAAATGCTTGTTTGCTAAGAGAGATAAGAAACAAAACAACAAAAAGACACAATAAATTGACACGAAATAAGACACAGGAGACAAAAATCTGTTCTTATGGATTTTTGTTGCTGAAAAGAGACATGATTCTATTTTTGGATAACTGGATAAGAGAAGTGCACCGGTCCTGGAAGTACTGCAATACCAGGTCAATGCGTGGAGTGGACAGAGCAAGCTCTTCTTCCATCTCCCTGTTCTAAAAATCCATTTAATATATGGCCCCCAGATAGGGGGCGTATCAGATATTAAACTGATAAGAACAGATACTACACTTGATCTTAGCCAAAAGGCCGAGAAGCGATAACCCGAAATGGGACCCAGGAAAGCGCCCGCTTCTCAGGCTAGGCCTGACAACTGTAGGAGACAGCCACGCCACACGCCGTATACTTTATTTAGCGGCGGCCCACAACACTCCATTGCTGCACATTCTAGGCCCGACTAGCCTGAAAAGCCTGACACCTTCACTGGGACCCTCTTTACACCTCTCTGTCTGCAAAGGCACGCACATGAGCCGAGGACTTTTCAAACGAGATGCCTGCAAAATTTGCATGAACTCCTCCCCTTGACCATAAGTGCAACGACGCCCGCTGATTAGTCGGCCTGCCGTTCCGTCCTCGTCTCCCCAGGCAATTAATCACACTGTCTGCCCAGCTTCTTTCGGAATATTCACAGCATGTCACAGAAACAGCACTTCAAGGTGCATCACAATTGTTTCTCGGGCCACCGGCAAGTAAATAGACAAGGAAGCTGCATGCTGCAACAGCAGGGTTCTAAAAGGTGTGTCATAATCCTCACTTGCCTTTATTCCGTCACTGGGTCCACAAGAGGGAGACACACTACGTCAGATTAATAGTTTCATTCATTCGGAGATCCAATTGAATTAGCAAATCACAAGTTGCTCCATTAAAGAAATAATTGGATCAATGCAGTAATCCTTTTGGACAAAGAAAAGGGTCTTCTTATCTGCAAATGCTTGTTTGCTAAGAGAGATAAGAAACAAAACAACAAAAAGACACAATAAATTGACACGAAATAAGACACAGGAGACAAAAATCTGTTCTTATGGATTTTTGTTGCTGAAAAGAGACATGATTCTATTTTTGGATAACTGGATAAGAGAAGTGCACCGGTCCTGGAAGTACTGCAATACCAGGTCAATGCGTGGAGTGGACAGAGCAAGCTCTTCTTCCATCTCCCTGTTCTAAAAATCCATTTAATATATGGCCCCCAGATAGGGGGCGTATCAGATATTAAACTGATAAGAACAGATACTACACTTGATCTTAGCCAAAAGGCCGAGAAGCGATAACCCGAAATGGGACCCAGGAAAGCGCCCGCTTCTCAGGCTAGGCCTGACAACTGTAGGAGACAGCCACGCCACACGCCGTATACTTTATTTAGCGGCGGCCCACAACACTCCATTGCTGCACATTCTAGGCCCGACTAGCCTGAAAAGCCTGACACCTTCACTGGGACCCTCTTTACACCTCTCTGTCTGCAAAGGCACGCACATGAGCCGAGGACTTTTCAAACGAGATGCCTGCAAAATTTGCATGAACTCCTCCCCTTGACCATAAGTGCAACGACGCCCGCTGATTAGTCGGCCTGCCGTTCCGTCCTCGTCTCCCCAGGCAATTAATCACACTGTCTGCCCAGCTTCTTTCGGAATATTCACAGCATGTCACAGAAACAGCACTTCAAGGTGCATCACAATTGTTTCTCGGGCCACCGGCAAGTAAATAGACAAGGAAGCTGCATGCTGCAACAGCAGGGTTCTAAAAGGTGTGTCATAATCCTCACTTGCCTTTATTCCGTCACTGGGTCCACAAGAGGGAGACACACTACGTCAGATTAATAGTTTCATTCATTCGGAGATCCAATTGAATTAGCAAATCACAAGTTGCTCCATTAAAGAAATAATTGGATCAATGCAGTAATCCTTTTGGACAAAGAAAAGGGTCTTCTTATCTGCAAATGCTTGTTTGCTAAGAGAGATAAGAAACAAAACAACAAAAAGACACAATAAATTGACACGAAATAAGACACAGGAGACAAAAATCTGTTCTTATGGATTTTTGTTGCTGAAAAGAGACATGATTCTATTTTTGGATAACTGGATAAGAGAAGTGCACCGGTCCTGGAAGTACTGCAATACCAGGTCAATGCGTGGAGTGGACAGAGCAAGCTCTTCTTCCATCTCCCTGTTCTAAAAATCCATTTAATATATGGCCCCCAGATAGGGGGCGTATCAGATATTAAACTGATAAGAACAGATACTACACTTGATCTTAGCCAAAAGGCCGAGAAGCGATAACCCGAAATGGGACCCAGGAAAGCGCCCGCTTCTCAGGCTAGGCCTGACAACTGTAGGAGACAGCCACGCCACACGCCGTATACTTTATTTAGCGGCGGCCCACAACACTCCATTGCTGCACATTCTAGGCCCGACTAGCCTGAAAAGCCTGACACCTTCACTGGGACCCTCTTTACACCTCTCTGTCTGCAAAGGCACGCACATGAGCCGAGGACTTTTCAAACGAGATGCCTGCAAAATTTGCATGAACTCCTCCCCTTGACCATAAGTGCAACGACGCCCGCTGATTAGTCGGCCTGCCGTTCCGTCCTCGTCTCCCCAGGCAATTAATCACACTGTCTGCCCAGCTTCTTTCGGAATATTCACAGCATGTCACAGAAACAGCACTTCAAGGTGCATCACAATTGTTTCTCGGGCCACCGGCAAGTAAATAGACAAGGAAGCTGCATGCTGCAACAGCAGGGTTCTAAAAGGTGTGTCATAATCCTCACTTGCCTTTATTCCGTCACTGGGTCCACAAGAGGGAGACACACTACGTCAGATTAATAGTTTCATTCATTCGGAGATCCAATTGAATTAGCAAATCACAAGTTGCTCCATTAAAGAAATAATTGGATCAATGCAGTAATCCTTTTGGACAAAGAAAAGGGTCTTCTTATCTGCAAATGCTTGTTTGCTAAGAGAGATAAGAAACAAAACAACAAAAAGACACAATAAATTGACACGAAATAAGACACAGGAGACAAAAATCTGTTCTTATGGATTTTTGTTGCTGAAAAGAGACATGATTCTATTTTTGGATAACTGGATAAGAGAAGTGCACCGGTCCTGGAAGTACTGCAATACCAGGTCAATGCGTGGAGTGGACAGAGCAAGCTCTTCTTCCATCTCCCTGTTCTAAAAATCCATTTAATATATGGCCCCCAGATAGGGGGCGTATCAGATATTAAACTGATAAGAACAGATACTACACTTGATCTTAGCCAAAAGGCCGAGAAGCGATAACCCGAAATGGGACCCAGGAAAGCGCCCGCTTCTCAGGCTAGGCCTGACAACTGTAGGAGACAGCCACGCCACACGCCGTATACTTTATTTAGCGGCGGCCCACAACACTCCATTGCTGCACATTCTAGGCCCGACTAGCCTGAAAAGCCTGACACCTTCACTGGGACCCTCTTTACACCTCTCTGTCTGCAAAGGCACGCACATGAGCCGAGGACTTTTCAAACGAGATGCCTGCAAAATTTGCATGAACTCCTCCCCTTGACCATAAGTGCAACGACGCCCGCTGATTAGTCGGCCTGCCGTTCCGTCCTCGTCTCCCCAGGCAATTAATCACACTGTCTGCCCAGCTTCTTTCGGAATATTCACAGCATGTCACAGAAACAGCACTTCAAGGTGCATCACAATTGTTTCTCGGGCCACCGGCAAGTAAATAGACAAGGAAGCTGCATGCTGCAACAGCAGGGTTCTAAAAGGTGTGTCATAATCCTCACTTGCCTTTATTCCGTCACTGGGTCCACAAGAGGGAGACACACTACGTCAGATTAATAGTTTCATTCATTCGGAGATCCAATTGAATTAGCAAATCACAAGTTGCTCCATTAAAGAAATAATTGGATCAATGCAGTAATCCTTTTGGACAAAGAAAAGGGTCTTCTTATCTGCAAATGCTTGTTTGCTAAGAGAGATAAGAAACAAAACAACAAAAAGACACAATAAATTGACACGAAATAAGACACAGGAGACAAAAATCTGTTCTTATGGATTTTTGTTGCTGAAAAGAGACATGATTCTATTTTTGGATAACTGGATAAGAGAAGTGCACCGGTCCTGGAAGTACTGCAATACCAGGTCAATGCGTGGAGTGGACAGAGCAAGCTCTTCTTCCATCTCCCTGTTCTAAAAATCCATTTAATATATGGCCCCCAGATAGGGGGCGTATCAGATATTAAACTGATAAGAACAGATACTACACTTGATCTTAGCCAAAAGGCCGAGAAGCGATAACCCGAAATGGGACCCAGGAAAGCGCCCGCTTCTCAGGCTAGGCCTGACAACTGTAGGAGACAGCCACGCCACACGCCGTATACTTTATTTAGCGGCGGCCCACAACACTCCATTGCTGCACATTCTAGGCCCGACTAGCCTGAAAAGCCTGACACCTTCACTGGGACCCTCTTTACACCTCTCTGTCTGCAAAGGCACGCACATGAGCCGAGGACTTTTCAAACGAGATGCCTGCAAAATTTGCATGAACTCCTCCCCTTGACCATAAGTGCAACGACGCCCGCTGATTAGTCGGCCTGCCGTTCCGTCCTCGTCTCCCCAGGCAATTAATCACACTGTCTGCCCAGCTTCTTTCGGAATATTCACAGCATGTCACAGAAACAGCACTTCAAGGTGCATCACAATTGTTTCTCGGGCCACCGGCAAGTAAATAGACAAGGAAGCTGCATGCTGCAACAGCAGGGTTCTAAAAGGTGTGTCATAATCCTCACTTGCCTTTATTCCGTCACTGGGTCCACAAGAGGGAGACACACTACGTCAGATTAATAGTTTCATTCATTCGGAGATCCAATTGAATTAGCAAATCACAAGTTGCTCCATTAAAGAAATAATTGGATCAATGCAGTAATCCTTTTGGACAAAGAAAAGGGTCTTCTTATCTGCAAATGCTTGTTTGCTAAGAGAGATAAGAAACAAAACAACAAAAAGACACAATAAATTGACACGAAATAAGACACAGGAGACAAAAATCTGTTCTTATGGATTTTTGTTGCTGAAAAGAGACATGATTCTATTTTTGGATAACTGGATAAGAGAAGTGCACCGGTCCTGGAAGTACTGCAATACCAGGTCAATGCGTGGAGTGGACAGAGCAAGCTCTTCTTCCATCTCCCTGTTCTAAAAATCCATTTAATATATGGCCCCCAGATAGGGGGCGTATCAGATATTAAACTGATAAGAACAGATACTACACTTGATCTTAGCCAAAAGGCCGAGAAGCGATAACCCGAAATGGGACCCAGGAAAGCGCCCGCTTCTCAGGCTAGGCCTGACAACTGTAGGAGACAGCCACGCCACACGCCGTATACTTTATTTAGCGGCGGCCCACAACACTCCATTGCTGCACATTCTAGGCCCGACTAGCCTGAAAAGCCTGACACCTTCACTGGGACCCTCTTTACACCTCTCTGTCTGCAAAGGCACGCACATGAGCCGAGGACTTTTCAAACGAGATGCCTGCAAAATTTGCATGAACTCCTCCCCTTGACCATAAGTGCAACGACGCCCGCTGATTAGTCGGCCTGCCGTTCCGTCCTCGTCTCCCCAGGCAATTAATCACACTGTCTGCCCAGCTTCTTTCGGAATATTCACAGCATGTCACAGAAACAGCACTTCAAGGTGCATCACAATTGTTTCTCGGGCCACCGGCAAGTAAATAGACAAGGAAGCTGCATGCTGCAACAGCAGGGTTCTAAAAGGTGTGTCATAATCCTCACTTGCCTTTATTCCGTCACTGGGTCCACAAGAGGGAGACACACTACGTCAGATTAATAGTTTCATTCATTCGGAGATCCAATTGAATTAGCAAATCACAAGTTGCTCCATTAAAGAAATAATTGGATCAATGCAGTAATCCTTTTGGACAAAGAAAAGGGTCTTCTTATCTGCAAATGCTTGTTTGCTAAGAGAGATAAGAAACAAAACAACAAAAAGACACAATAAATTGACACGAAATAAGACACAGGAGACAAAAATCTGTTCTTATGGATTTTTGTTGCTGAAAAGAGACATGATTCTATTTTTGGATAACTGGATAAGAGAAGTGCACCGGTCCTGGAAGTACTGCAATACCAGGTCAATGCGTGGAGTGGACAGAGCAAGCTCTTCTTCCATCTCCCTGTTCTAAAAATCCATTTAATATATGGCCCCCAGATAGGGGGCGTATCAGATATTAAACTGATAAGAACAGATACTACACTTGATCTTAGCCAAAAGGCCGAGAAGCGATAACCCGAAATGGGACCCAGGAAAGCGCCCGCTTCTCAGGCTAGGCCTGACAACTGTAGGAGACAGCCACGCCACACGCCGTATACTTTATTTAGCGGCGGCCCACAACACTCCATTGCTGCACATTCTAGGCCCGACTAGCCTGAAAAGCCTGACACCTTCACTGGGACCCTCTTTACACCTCTCTGTCTGCAAAGGCACGCACATGAGCCGAGGACTTTTCAAACGAGATGCCTGCAAAATTTGCATGAACTCCTCCCCTTGACCATAAGTGCAACGACGCCCGCTGATTAGTCGGCCTGCCGTTCCGTCCTCGTCTCCCCAGGCAATTAATCACACTGTCTGCCCAGCTTCTTTCGGAATATTCACAGCATGTCACAGAAACAGCACTTCAAGGTGCATCACAATTGTTTCTCGGGCCACCGGCAAGTAAATAGACAAGGAAGCTGCATGCTGCAACAGCAGGGTTCTAAAAGGTGTGTCATAATCCTCACTTGCCTTTATTCCGTCACTGGGTCCACAAGAGGGAGACACACTACGTCAGATTAATAGTTTCATTCATTCGGAGATCCAATTGAATTAGCAAATCACAAGTTGCTCCATTAAAGAAATAATTGGATCAATGCAGTAATCCTTTTGGACAAAGAAAAGGGTCTTCTTATCTGCAAATGCTTGTTTGCTAAGAGAGATAAGAAACAAAACAACAAAAAGACACAATAAATTGACACGAAATAAGACACAGGAGACAAAAATCTGTTCTTATGGATTTTTGTTGCTGAAAAGAGACATGATTCTATTTTTGGATAACTGGATAAGAGAAGTGCACCGGTCCTGGAAGTACTGCAATACCAGGTCAATGCGTGGAGTGGACAGAGCAAGCTCTTCTTCCATCTCCCTGTTCTAAAAATCCATTTAATATATGGCCCCCAGATAGGGGGCGTATCAGATATTAAACTGATAAGAACAGATACTACACTTGATCTTAGCCAAAAGGCCGAGAAGCGATAACCCGAAATGGGACCCAGGAAAGCGCCCGCTTCTCAGGCTAGGCCTGACAACTGTAGGAGACAGCCACGCCACACGCCGTATACTTTATTTAGCGGCGGCCCACAACACTCCATTGCTGCACATTCTAGGCCCGACTAGCCTGAAAAGCCTGACACCTTCACTGGGACCCTCTTTACACCTCTCTGTCTGCAAAGGCACGCACATGAGCCGAGGACTTTTCAAACGAGATGCCTGCAAAATTTGCATGAACTCCTCCCCTTGACCATAAGTGCAACGACGCCCGCTGATTAGTCGGCCTGCCGTTCCGTCCTCGTCTCCCCAGGCAATTAATCACACTGTCTGCCCAGCTTCTTTCGGAATATTCACAGCATGTCACAGAAACAGCACTTCAAGGTGCATCACAATTGTTTCTCGGGCCACCGGCAAGTAAATAGACAAGGAAGCTGCATGCTGCAACAGCAGGGTTCTAAAAGGTGTGTCATAATCCTCACTTGCCTTTATTCCGTCACTGGGTCCACAAGAGGGAGACACACTACGTCAGATTAATAGTTTCATTCATTCGGAGATCCAATTGAATTAGCAAATCACAAGTTGCTCCATTAAAGAAATAATTGGATCAATGCAGTAATCCTTTTGGACAAAGAAAAGGGTCTTCTTATCTGCAAATGCTTGTTTGCTAAGAGAGATAAGAAACAAAACAACAAAAAGACACAATAAATTGACACGAAATAAGACACAGGAGACAAAAATCTGTTCTTATGGATTTTTGTTGCTGAAAAGAGACATGATTCTATTTTTGGATAACTGGATAAGAGAAGTGCACCGGTCCTGGAAGTACTGCAATACCAGGTCAATGCGTGGAGTGGACAGAGCAAGCTCTTCTTCCATCTCCCTGTTCTAAAAATCCATTTAATATATGGCCCCCAGATAGGGGGCGTATCAGATATTAAACTGATAAGAACAGATACTACACTTGATCTTAGCCAAAAGGCCGAGAAGCGATAACCCGAAATGGGACCCAGGAAAGCGCCCGCTTCTCAGGCTAGGCCTGACAACTGTAGGAGACAGCCACGCCACACGCCGTATACTTTATTTAGCGGCGGCCCACAACACTCCATTGCTGCACATTCTAGGCCCGACTAGCCTGAAAAGCCTGACACCTTCACTGGGACCCTCTTTACACCTCTCTGTCTGCAAAGGCACGCACATGAGCCGAGGACTTTTCAAACGAGATGCCTGCAAAATTTGCATGAACTCCTCCCCTTGACCATAAGTGCAACGACGCCCGCTGATTAGTCGGCCTGCCGTTCCGTCCTCGTCTCCCCAGGCAATTAATCACACTGTCTGCCCAGCTTCTTTCGGAATATTCACAGCATGTCACAGAAACAGCACTTCAAGGTGCATCACAATTGTTTCTCGGGCCACCGGCAAGTAAATAGACAAGGAAGCTGCATGCTGCAACAGCAGGGTTCTAAAAGGTGTGTCATAATCCTCACTTGCCTTTATTCCGTCACTGGGTCCACAAGAGGGAGACACACTACGTCAGATTAATAGTTTCATTCATTCGGAGATCCAATTGAATTAGCAAATCACAAGTTGCTCCATTAAAGAAATAATTGGATCAATGCAGTAATCCTTTTGGACAAAGAAAAGGGTCTTCTTATCTGCAAATGCTTGTTTGCTAAGAGAGATAAGAAACAAAACAACAAAAAGACACAATAAATTGACACGAAATAAGACACAGGAGACAAAAATCTGTTCTTATGGATTTTTGTTGCTGAAAAGAGACATGATTCTATTTTTGGATAACTGGATAAGAGAAGTGCACCGGTCCTGGAAGTACTGCAATACCAGGTCAATGCGTGGAGTGGACAGAGCAAGCTCTTCTTCCATCTCCCTGTTCTAAAAATCCATTTAATATATGGCCCCCAGATAGGGGGCGTATCAGATATTAAACTGATAAGAACAGATACTACACTTGATCTTAGCCAAAAGGCCGAGAAGCGATAACCCGAAATGGGACCCAGGAAAGCGCCCGCTTCTCAGGCTAGGCCTGACAACTGTAGGAGACAGCCACGCCACACGCCGTATACTTTATTTAGCGGCGGCCCACAACACTCCATTGCTGCACATTCTAGGCCCGACTAGCCTGAAAAGCCTGACACCTTCACTGGGACCCTCTTTACACCTCTCTGTCTGCAAAGGCACGCACATGAGCCGAGGACTTTTCAAACGAGATGCCTGCAAAATTTGCATGAACTCCTCCCCTTGACCATAAGTGCAACGACGCCCGCTGATTAGTCGGCCTGCCGTTCCGTCCTCGTCTCCCCAGGCAATTAATCACACTGTCTGCCCAGCTTCTTTCGGAATATTCACAGCATGTCACAGAAACAGCACTTCAAGGTGCATCACAATTGTTTCTCGGGCCACCGGCAAGTAAATAGACAAGGAAGCTGCATGCTGCAACAGCAGGGTTCTAAAAGGTGTGTCATAATCCTCACTTGCCTTTATTCCGTCACTGGGTCCACAAGAGGGAGACACACTACGTCAGATTAATAGTTTCATTCATTCGGAGATCCAATTGAATTAGCAAATCACAAGTTGCTCCATTAAAGAAATAATTGGATCAATGCAGTAATCCTTTTGGACAAAGAAAAGGGTCTTCTTATCTGCAAATGCTTGTTTGCTAAGAGAGATAAGAAACAAAACAACAAAAAGACACAATAAATTGACACGAAATAAGACACAGGAGACAAAAATCTGTTCTTATGGATTTTTGTTGCTGAAAAGAGACATGATTCTATTTTTGGATAACTGGATAAGAGAAGTGCACCGGTCCTGGAAGTACTGCAATACCAGGTCAATGCGTGGAGTGGACAGAGCAAGCTCTTCTTCCATCTCCCTGTTCTAAAAATCCATTTAATATATGGCCCCCAGATAGGGGGCGTATCAGATATTAAACTGATAAGAACAGATACTACACTTGATCTTAGCCAAAAGGCCGAGAAGCGATAACCCGAAATGGGACCCAGGAAAGCGCCCGCTTCTCAGGCTAGGCCTGACAACTGTAGGAGACAGCCACGCCACACGCCGTATACTTTATTTAGCGGCGGCCCACAACACTCCATTGCTGCACATTCTAGGCCCGACTAGCCTGAAAAGCCTGACACCTTCACTGGGACCCTCTTTACACCTCTCTGTCTGCAAAGGCACGCACATGAGCCGAGGACTTTTCAAACGAGATGCCTGCAAAATTTGCATGAACTCCTCCCCTTGACCATAAGTGCAACGACGCCCGCTGATTAGTCGGCCTGCCGTTCCGTCCTCGTCTCCCCAGGCAATTAATCACACTGTCTGCCCAGCTTCTTTCGGAATATTCACAGCATGTCACAGAAACAGCACTTCAAGGTGCATCACAATTGTTTCTCGGGCCACCGGCAAGTAAATAGACAAGGAAGCTGCATGCTGCAACAGCAGGGTTCTAAAAGGTGTGTCATAATCCTCACTTGCCTTTATTCCGTCACTGGGTCCACAAGAGGGAGACACACTACGTCAGATTAATAGTTTCATTCATTCGGAGATCCAATTGAATTAGCAAATCACAAGTTGCTCCATTAAAGAAATAATTGGATCAATGCAGTAATCCTTTTGGACAAAGAAAAGGGTCTTCTTATCTGCAAATGCTTGTTTGCTAAGAGAGATAAGAAACAAAACAACAAAAAGACACAATAAATTGACACGAAATAAGACACAGGAGACAAAAATCTGTTCTTATGGATTTTTGTTGCTGAAAAGAGACATGATTCTATTTTTGGATAACTGGATAAGAGAAGTGCACCGGTCCTGGAAGTACTGCAATACCAGGTCAATGCGTGGAGTGGACAGAGCAAGCTCTTCTTCCATCTCCCTGTTCTAAAAATCCATTTAATATATGGCCCCCAGATAGGGGGCGTATCAGATATTAAACTGATAAGAACAGATACTACACTTGATCTTAGCCAAAAGGCCGAGAAGCGATAACCCGAAATGGGACCCAGGAAAGCGCCCGCTTCTCAGGCTAGGCCTGACAACTGTAGGAGACAGCCACGCCACACGCCGTATACTTTATTTAGCGGCGGCCCACAACACTCCATTGCTGCACATTCTAGGCCCGACTAGCCTGAAAAGCCTGACACCTTCACTGGGACCCTCTTTACACCTCTCTGTCTGCAAAGGCACGCACATGAGCCGAGGACTTTTCAAACGAGATGCCTGCAAAATTTGCATGAACTCCTCCCCTTGACCATAAGTGCAACGACGCCCGCTGATTAGTCGGCCTGCCGTTCCGTCCTCGTCTCCCCAGGCAATTAATCACACTGTCTGCCCAGCTTCTTTCGGAATATTCACAGCATGTCACAGAAACAGCACTTCAAGGTGCATCACAATTGTTTCTCGGGCCACCGGCAAGTAAATAGACAAGGAAGCTGCATGCTGCAACAGCAGGGTTCTAAAAGGTGTGTCATAATCCTCACTTGCCTTTATTCCGTCACTGGGTCCACAAGAGGGAGACACACTACGTCAGATTAATAGTTTCATTCATTCGGAGATCCAATTGAATTAGCAAATCACAAGTTGCTCCATTAAAGAAATAATTGGATCAATGCAGTAATCCTTTTGGACAAAGAAAAGGGTCTTCTTATCTGCAAATGCTTGTTTGCTAAGAGAGATAAGAAACAAAACAACAAAAAGACACAATAAATTGACACGAAATAAGACACAGGAGACAAAAATCTGTTCTTATGGATTTTTGTTGCTGAAAAGAGACATGATTCTATTTTTGGATAACTGGATAAGAGAAGTGCACCGGTCCTGGAAGTACTGCAATACCAGGTCAATGCGTGGAGTGGACAGAGCAAGCTCTTCTTCCATCTCCCTGTTCTAAAAATCCATTTAATATATGGCCCCCAGATAGGGGGCGTATCAGATATTAAACTGATAAGAACAGATTTTTTTTTTTTTTTTTTTTTTTTTTTTTTTTTTATTTAAAGCCTTGAGCTCGTCCCTTGTGCACGAAAAAAATGAGTAAATACCCAAAAAACATGCACAAGAGTTTTCGGTGCGTGGTCCTCCCTCCGGAGAGGAAGGACCCTGGTCCTCGACCCCCAGAACCAAAAAGGTCACTTAGGGGCCGGGGTCGTCTGACTCCCTTCGCCGCAAAGCTAGGGGAGCCTCTTAGCCCCTGGGATCCGCCGAAGCTTCACCCAGTGCTTGGTGTGCCGATTGGGTACGGCCCCAGCCGGGTGGCTGGGCGGGGTTGGACCCTCGTCGCCGCGAAGCTAGGAGGGCCCCATTAGTCCCTGGGATCTGCCGGAGCTTCACCCAGGACTCAAGCCGAGTGGGTACGGCCCCAGCCGGGTGGCTGGGCAGGGTTGGACCCTCGTCGCCGCAAAGCTAGGAGGGCCCCATTAGTCCCTGGGATCTGCCGGAGCTTCACCCAGGACTCAAGCCGAGTGGGTACGGCCCCAGCCAGGTGGCTGGGCTAGTATGGGCCCCCTTGGCCTGCCACACTAGGGGACCCATTTTGCCCCTGAGATCCGCCGGAGCTTCACCCTGGGCCGGGTATAAAAATTTTCTTGCCCAGCCAAAAAGGTCCGGGCAAAGAATATAGCATTGCTTAGGAGAAAGAGGTCAGAAGTGCGTGGGTGCCAACAGAATCACGTTGTATCTATATTAAGGTCTCCTGACCCGTGATTTATGGCCCCCCGGGTTTCCAGTCCGGATGCACATTTGTCCCAGCCTTTCAAAGCTGCATTCCAGCCCTCTAGTTAAAGAGGCAAGTGCTGATCTGCCACAACTGCACTTGATCTTAGCCAAAAGGCCGAGAAGCGATAACCCGAAATGGGACCCAGGAAAGCGCCCGCTTCTCAGGCTAGGCCTGACAACTGTAGGAGACAGCCACGCCACACGCCGTATACTTTATTTAGCGGCGGCCCACAACACTCCATTGCTGCACATTCTAGGCCCGACTAGCCTGAAAAGCCTGACACCTTCACTGGGACCCTCTTTACACCTCTCTGTCTGCAAAGGCACGCACATGAGCCGAGGACTTTTCAAACGAGATGCCTGCAAAATTTGCATGAACTCCTCCCCTTGACCATAAGTGCAACGACGCCCGCTGATTAGTCGGCCTGCCGTTCCGTCCTCGTCTCCCCAGGCAATTAATCACACTGTCTGCCCAGCTTCTTTCGGAATATTCACAGCATGTCACAGAAACAGCACTTCAAGGTGCATCACAATTGTTTCTCGGGCCACCGGCAAGTAAATAGACAAGGAAGCTGCATGCTGCAACAGCAGGGTTCTAAAAGGTGTGTCATAATCCTCACTTGCCTTTATTCCGTCACTGGGTCCACAAGAGGGAGACACACTACGTCAGATTAATAGTTTCATTCATTCGGAGATCCAATTGAATTAGCAAATCACAAGTTGCTCCATTAAAGAAATAATTGGATCAATGCAGTAATCCTTTTGGACAAAGAAAAGGGTCTTCTTATCTGCAAATGCTTGTTTGCTAAGAGAGATAAGAAACAAAACAACAAAAAGACACAATAAATTGACACGAAATAAGACACAGGAGACAAAAATCTGTTCTTATGGATTTTTGTTGCTGAAAAGAGACATGATTCTATTTTTGGATAACTGGATAAGAGAAGTGCACCGGTCCTGGAAGTACTGCAATACCAGGTCAATGCGTGGAGTGGACAGAGCAAGCTCTTCTTCCATCTCCCTGTTCTAAAAATCCATTTAATATATGGCCCCCAGATAGGGGGCGTATCAGATATTAAACTGATAAGAACAGATTTTTTTTTTTTTTTTATTGAAAGCCTGGGAACGTGCAATCAAAAACCCAAAGTGCCCAAAAAAGGTGTAAAACCATAAAAAAGTGCACAAGGGGTACGGTACTGGCCCCTTCTTTAAAAAGAAAGGGCCCTGGTCCCCGACCCCCGGAACCAAAAAGGTCCCTTAGGGGGCAAGGGTCTTCAGACCCCCTTCGCTGCGAGGCTAGGGGGGTCCCTTTAGCCCCTGGGATCCACCGAAGCTTCACCCAGGGCTTGACAACTAGTCCACCCCCTAAGGGGAGGACCAACGTGGGTGTTCAGGGAGGCCGGAGCCTAATGGCCACACAACCTCCCCTAGATCGTCTCGGGGACAGGAGCCCAAAAGGGCCTACCCGTACCCAATAAAATCCAGAAACGTGAACACAAAAGAAAAAGTGACAAACGTGGAGAAAAATAAATAGTGCCGAGTGGATACGGCCCCAGCCTAATGGCTGGGCTTGGTATAAAAATTTTCTCGCCCAGCCATAAGGCCGGGACAAAGAATAGAGCGAGTGCTAAAAGAAAGTGGTCAAAAGTGCATGGGTGCCAACATAATCACATTATATCTGTTTCAAGGTGCTCCTGACCTGTGATTTTTTGGCACCCCCGGGGTCGCCACTCCCAGAGGCACATTTGTCCCAGGCTTTCAAAGCAGCAATCCCAGCCCCTGGCCAGAGGACCAAGTGCAGCTCTGCCACAACTGCACTTGATCTTAGCCAAAAGGCCGAGAAGCGATAACCCGAAATGGGACCCAGGAAAGCGCCCGCTTCTCAGGCTAGGCCTGACAACTGTAGGAGACAGCCACGCCACACGCCGTATACTTTATTTAGCGGCGGCCCACAACACTCCATTGCTGCACATTCTAGGCCCGACTAGCCTGAAAAGCCTGACACCTTCACTGGGACCCTCTTTACACCTCTCTGTCTGCAAAGGCACGCACATGAGCCGAGGACTTTTCAAACGAGATGCCTGCAAAATTTGCATGAACTCCTCCCCTTGACCATAAGTGCAACGACGCCCGCTGATTAGTCGGCCTGCCGTTCCGTCCTCGTCTCCCCAGGCAATTAATCACACTGTCTGCCCAGCTTCTTTCGGAATATTCACAGCATGTCACAGAAACAGCACTTCAAGGTGCATCACAATTGTTTCTCGGGCCACCGGCAAGTAAATAGACAAGGAAGCTGCATGCTGCAACAGCAGGGTTCTAAAAGGTGTGTCATAATCCTCACTTGCCTTTATTCCGTCACTGGGTCCACAAGAGGGAGACACACTACGTCAGATTAATAGTTTCATTCATTCGGAGATCCAATTGAATTAGCAAATCACAAGTTGCTCCATTAAAGAAATAATTGGATCAATGCAGTAATCCTTTTGGACAAAGAAAAGGGTCTTCTTATCTGCAAATGCTTGTTTGCTAAGAGAGATAAGAAACAAAACAACAAAAAGACACAATAAATTGACACGAAATAAGACACAGGAGACAAAAATCTGTTCTTATGGATTTTTGTTGCTGAAAAGAGACATGATTCTATTTTTGGATAACTGGATAAGAGAAGTGCACCGGTCCTGGAAGTACTGCAATACCAGGTCAATGCGTGGAGTGGACAGAGCAAGCTCTTCTTCCATCTCCCTGTTCTAAAAATCCATTTAATATATGGCCCCCAGATAGGGGGCGTATCAGATATTAAACTGATAAGAACAGATACTACACTTGATCTTAGCCAAAAGGCCGAGAAGCGATAACCCGAAATGGGACCCAGGAAAGCGCCCGCTTCTCAGGCTAGGCCTGACAACTGTAGGAGACAGCCACGCCACACGCCGTATACTTTATTTAGCGGCGGCCCACAACACTCCATTGCTGCACATTCTAGGCCCGACTAGCCTGAAAAGCCTGACACCTTCACTGGGACCCTCTTTACACCTCTCTGTCTGCAAAGGCACGCACATGAGCCGAGGACTTTTCAAACGAGATGCCTGCAAAATTTGCATGAACTCCTCCCCTTGACCATAAGTGCAACGACGCCCGCTGATTAGTCGGCCTGCCGTTCCGTCCTCGTCTCCCCAGGCAATTAATCACACTGTCTGCCCAGCTTCTTTCGGAATATTCACAGCATGTCACAGAAACAGCACTTCAAGGTGCATCACAATTGTTTCTCGGGCCACCGGCAAGTAAATAGACAAGGAAGCTGCATGCTGCAACAGCAGGGTTCTAAAAGGTGTGTCATAATCCTCACTTGCCTTTATTCCGTCACTGGGTCCACAAGAGGGAGACACACTACGTCAGATTAATAGTTTCATTCATTCGGAGATCCAATTGAATTAGCAAATCACAAGTTGCTCCATTAAAGAAATAATTGGATCAATGCAGTAATCCTTTTGGACAAAGAAAAGGGTCTTCTTATCTGCAAATGCTTGTTTGCTAAGAGAGATAAGAAACAAAACAACAAAAAGACACAATAAATTGACACGAAATAAGACACAGGAGACAAAAATCTGTTCTTATGGATTTTTGTTGCTGAAAAGAGACATGATTCTATTTTTGGATAACTGGATAAGAGAAGTGCACCGGTCCTGGAAGTACTGCAATACCAGGTCAATGCGTGGAGTGGACAGAGCAAGCTCTTCTTCCATCTCCCTGTTCTAAAAATCCATTTAATATATGGCCCCCAGATAGGGGGCGTATCAGATATTAAACTGATAAGAACAGATACTACACTTGATCTTAGCCAAAAGGCCGAGAAGCGATAACCCGAAATGGGACCCAGGAAAGCGCCCGCTTCTCAGGCTAGGCCTGACAACTGTAGGAGACAGCCACGCCACACGCCGTATACTTTATTTAGCGGCGGCCCACAACACTCCATTGCTGCACATTCTAGGCCCGACTAGCCTGAAAAGCCTGACACCTTCACTGGGACCCTCTTTACACCTCTCTGTCTGCAAAGGCACGCACATGAGCCGAGGACTTTTCAAACGAGATGCCTGCAAAATTTGCATGAACTCCTCCCCTTGACCATAAGTGCAACGACGCCCGCTGATTAGTCGGCCTGCCGTTCCGTCCTCGTCTCCCCAGGCAATTAATCACACTGTCTGCCCAGCTTCTTTCGGAATATTCACAGCATGTCACAGAAACAGCACTTCAAGGTGCATCACAATTGTTTCTCGGGCCACCGGCAAGTAAATAGACAAGGAAGCTGCATGCTGCAACAGCAGGGTTCTAAAAGGTGTGTCATAATCCTCACTTGCCTTTATTCCGTCACTGGGTCCACAAGAGGGAGACACACTACGTCAGATTAATAGTTTCATTCATTCGGAGATCCAATTGAATTAGCAAATCACAAGTTGCTCCATTAAAGAAATAATTGGATCAATGCAGTAATCCTTTTGGACAAAGAAAAGGGTCTTCTTATCTGCAAATGCTTGTTTGCTAAGAGAGATAAGAAACAAAACAACAAAAAGACACAATAAATTGACACGAAATAAGACACAGGAGACAAAAATCTGTTCTTATGGATTTTTGTTGCTGAAAAGAGACATGATTCTATTTTTGGATAACTGGATAAGAGAAGTGCACCGGTCCTGGAAGTACTGCAATACCAGGTCAATGCGTGGAGTGGACAGAGCAAGCTCTTCTTCCATCTCCCTGTTCTAAAAATCCATTTAATATATGGCCCCCAGATAGGGGGCGTATCAGATATTAAACTGATAAGAACAGATACTACACTTGATCTTAGCCAAAAGGCCGAGAAGCGATAACCCGAAATGGGACCCAGGAAAGCGCCCGCTTCTCAGGCTAGGCCTGACAACTGTAGGAGACAGCCACGCCACACGCCGTATACTTTATTTAGCGGCGGCCCACAACACTCCATTGCTGCACATTCTAGGCCCGACTAGCCTGAAAAGCCTGACACCTTCACTGGGACCCTCTTTACACCTCTCTGTCTGCAAAGGCACGCACATGAGCCGAGGACTTTTCAAACGAGATGCCTGCAAAATTTGCATGAACTCCTCCCCTTGACCATAAGTGCAACGACGCCCGCTGATTAGTCGGCCTGCCGTTCCGTCCTCGTCTCCCCAGGCAATTAATCACACTGTCTGCCCAGCTTCTTTCGGAATATTCACAGCATGTCACAGAAACAGCACTTCAAGGTGCATCACAATTGTTTCTCGGGCCACCGGCAAGTAAATAGACAAGGAAGCTGCATGCTGCAACAGCAGGGTTCTAAAAGGTGTGTCATAATCCTCACTTGCCTTTATTCCGTCACTGGGTCCACAAGAGGGAGACACACTACGTCAGATTAATAGTTTCATTCATTCGGAGATCCAATTGAATTAGCAAATCACAAGTTGCTCCATTAAAGAAATAATTGGATCAATGCAGTAATCCTTTTGGACAAAGAAAAGGGTCTTCTTATCTGCAAATGCTTGTTTGCTAAGAGAGATAAGAAACAAAACAACAAAAAGACACAATAAATTGACACGAAATAAGACACAGGAGACAAAAATCTGTTCTTATGGATTTTTGTTGCTGAAAAGAGACATGATTCTATTTTTGGATAACTGGATAAGAGAAGTGCACCGGTCCTGGAAGTACTGCAATACCAGGTCAATGCGTGGAGTGGACAGAGCAAGCTCTTCTTCCATCTCCCTGTTCTAAAAATCCATTTAATATATGGCCCCCAGATAGGGGGCGTATCAGATATTAAACTGATAAGAACAGATACTACACTTGATCTTAGCCAAAAGGCCGAGAAGCGATAACCCGAAATGGGACCCAGGAAAGCGCCCGCTTCTCAGGCTAGGCCTGACAACTGTAGGAGACAGCCACGCCACACGCCGTATACTTTATTTAGCGGCGGCCCACAACACTCCATTGCTGCACATTCTAGGCCCGACTAGCCTGAAAAGCCTGACACCTTCACTGGGACCCTCTTTACACCTCTCTGTCTGCAAAGGCACGCACATGAGCCGAGGACTTTTCAAACGAGATGCCTGCAAAATTTGCATGAACTCCTCCCCTTGACCATAAGTGCAACGACGCCCGCTGATTAGTCGGCCTGCCGTTCCGTCCTCGTCTCCCCAGGCAATTAATCACACTGTCTGCCCAGCTTCTTTCGGAATATTCACAGCATGTCACAGAAACAGCACTTCAAGGTGCATCACAATTGTTTCTCGGGCCACCGGCAAGTAAATAGACAAGGAAGCTGCATGCTGCAACAGCAGGGTTCTAAAAGGTGTGTCATAATCCTCACTTGCCTTTATTCCGTCACTGGGTCCACAAGAGGGAGACACACTACGTCAGATTAATAGTTTCATTCATTCGGAGATCCAATTGAATTAGCAAATCACAAGTTGCTCCATTAAAGAAATAATTGGATCAATGCAGTAATCCTTTTGGACAAAGAAAAGGGTCTTCTTATCTGCAAATGCTTGTTTGCTAAGAGAGATAAGAAACAAAACAACAAAAAGACACAATAAATTGACACGAAATAAGACACAGGAGACAAAAATCTGTTCTTATGGATTTTTGTTGCTGAAAAGAGACATGATTCTATTTTTGGATAACTGGATAAGAGAAGTGCACCGGTCCTGGAAGTACTGCAATACCAGGTCAATGCGTGGAGTGGACAGAGCAAGCTCTTCTTCCATCTCCCTGTTCTAAAAATCCATTTAATATATGGCCCCCAGATAGGGGGCGTATCAGATATTAAACTGATAAGAACAGATACTACACTTGATCTTAGCCAAAAGGCCGAGAAGCGATAACCCGAAATGGGACCCAGGAAAGCGCCCGCTTCTCAGGCTAGGCCTGACAACTGTAGGAGACAGCCACGCCACACGCCGTATACTTTATTTAGCGGCGGCCCACAACACTCCATTGCTGCACATTCTAGGCCCGACTAGCCTGAAAAGCCTGACACCTTCACTGGGACCCTCTTTACACCTCTCTGTCTGCAAAGGCACGCACATGAGCCGAGGACTTTTCAAACGAGATGCCTGCAAAATTTGCATGAACTCCTCCCCTTGACCATAAGTGCAACGACGCCCGCTGATTAGTCGGCCTGCCGTTCCGTCCTCGTCTCCCCAGGCAATTAATCACACTGTCTGCCCAGCTTCTTTCGGAATATTCACAGCATGTCACAGAAACAGCACTTCAAGGTGCATCACAATTGTTTCTCGGGCCACCGGCAAGTAAATAGACAAGGAAGCTGCATGCTGCAACAGCAGGGTTCTAAAAGGTGTGTCATAATCCTCACTTGCCTTTATTCCGTCACTGGGTCCACAAGAGGGAGACACACTACGTCAGATTAATAGTTTCATTCATTCGGAGATCCAATTGAATTAGCAAATCACAAGTTGCTCCATTAAAGAAATAATTGGATCAATGCAGTAATCCTTTTGGACAAAGAAAAGGGTCTTCTTATCTGCAAATGCTTGTTTGCTAAGAGAGATAAGAAACAAAACAACAAAAAGACACAATAAATTGACACGAAATAAGACACAGGAGACAAAAATCTGTTCTTATGGATTTTTGTTGCTGAAAAGAGACATGATTCTATTTTTGGATAACTGGATAAGAGAAGTGCACCGGTCCTGGAAGTACTGCAATACCAGGTCAATGCGTGGAGTGGACAGAGCAAGCTCTTCTTCCATCTCCCTGTTCTAAAAATCCATTTAATATATGGCCCCCAGATAGGGGGCGTATCAGATATTAAACTGATAAGAACAGATACTACACTTGATCTTAGCCAAAAGGCCGAGAAGCGATAACCCGAAATGGGACCCAGGAAAGCGCCCGCTTCTCAGGCTAGGCCTGACAACTGTAGGAGACAGCCACGCCACACGCCGTATACTTTATTTAGCGGCGGCCCACAACACTCCATTGCTGCACATTCTAGGCCCGACTAGCCTGAAAAGCCTGACACCTTCACTGGGACCCTCTTTACACCTCTCTGTCTGCAAAGGCACGCACATGAGCCGAGGACTTTTCAAACGAGATGCCTGCAAAATTTGCATGAACTCCTCCCCTTGACCATAAGTGCAACGACGCCCGCTGATTAGTCGGCCTGCCGTTCCGTCCTCGTCTCCCCAGGCAATTAATCACACTGTCTGCCCAGCTTCTTTCGGAATATTCACAGCATGTCACAGAAACAGCACTTCAAGGTGCATCACAATTGTTTCTCGGGCCACCGGCAAGTAAATAGACAAGGAAGCTGCATGCTGCAACAGCAGGGTTCTAAAAGGTGTGTCATAATCCTCACTTGCCTTTATTCCGTCACTGGGTCCACAAGAGGGAGACACACTACGTCAGATTAATAGTTTCATTCATTCGGAGATCCAATTGAATTAGCAAATCACAAGTTGCTCCATTAAAGAAATAATTGGATCAATGCAGTAATCCTTTTGGACAAAGAAAAGGGTCTTCTTATCTGCAAATGCTTGTTTGCTAAGAGAGATAAGAAACAAAACAACAAAAAGACACAATAAATTGACACGAAATAAGACACAGGAGACAAAAATCTGTTCTTATGGATTTTTGTTGCTGAAAAGAGACATGATTCTATTTTTGGATAACTGGATAAGAGAAGTGCACCGGTCCTGGAAGTACTGCAATACCAGGTCAATGCGTGGAGTGGACAGAGCAAGCTCTTCTTCCATCTCCCTGTTCTAAAAATCCATTTAATATATGGCCCCCAGATAGGGGGCGTATCAGATATTAAACTGATAAGAACAGATTTTTTGATTGAAAAAGTAGCTTTATTTTGTATAAAGTACAAAAAACACAGTTCATACATTTCATTCAAGTGTACGCAGTACACCGTAAGACATGATCATGCATACGTTTTAGTACAATACAGGGCATAAAGTACAAGACATGACATCCTACACTATATACATCAAGTACTGCACTAACCATTCAAACTTAAAACGTATCACAGTACAATAAAATAACATTGGATGTGAGGGGGAGGTAGGTGAGAGGGGTAGGGTGATGGAGTCACGAGCAAAAAGTTTTTATTGAGGACAGACACAAAGGGAAGGGTGCATAAATAGACATGACATTCAATAATACTTCATGCTGTGAAGGGGAATGGGTTGGAGGGGGAAAGGGAGGGGAGCACAAACCAAAGTTTTTTATTGAAAATAGACACAATGGGGAGGAGGAGAGGAGGAGACAACAATCAATCAATTACAATCAATCGTCGTCTTCATCTTCCTCAGGACTGTCAAGGGTGTTATAGTCTCTTAACAGGCTATGGATAAGCCTGCGACAGTCCTGGATGGTCATCTTCTCCCGCTTCAAGATGAGGCGGTTCCTGGCAAGCCACATAGCGTCCTTAAAACAGTTCATAAGGCGCCAGGCCTCCTGGATTGCCTCAACGGTGTGAGTCCCAGGAAATAATCCATAAAATACCGAATGGTATGAAAGGCAAGTCCTGGGCACACTGTCCTTAAGTTCATGTTCCAGGGCATCCAACAATGCCTGTGCAGTGGGACAGTCCCAAAAGATATGTTGAGCAGTCTCCCTCTTGGTAATACAAAAGGGGCAGTGAACATATCTGCACAGGTTCCGGGAGTGCATAAATGTCCTGAGAGGCAAACCCCCCTGAATGGCCATCCATGCAATGTCTTTATGTCCATTAGTCAGTCTCTTAGAGGCCACATTCTCCCAAACATGTTTGGCCGTGGCCACAGGGAGCCCTGGAACAGACTCCATAATGTCCTTAGCTCTGATGAGCTTGTGGATAGTTTTAGGTTTCCACAAGTCTGGTTTAAGTCCCTCCAGATGGTGCTCCCTCACAAATTGTCCAACATCCAGGTAAAACCAAGGTGTAGTCCAGTTGTAAGGGAAGGAGCTGTCCCACTTGTCCCAACCAAGTTTCCTCCAAAGAGGAAGAAGGAAAAAGCGTGACATGGACTTCCCAGCAGAGCAAACGTTCTTTTCAAGGAGTGTCCTGCGGATACAGTTGCAAACAAAGAAGGCCCGCAGCATGGTGGGGATATCAGGGATCCCTTTCCCGCCTTTGTGGGGCTCCTTGTACATAACAGACCGCTTCACTCTGTCCATTTTGGAGCCCCAGATGAAGTGAAAGACTGTCCTCGTGATGGTCTTACAGACGGCAGCAAGAGGTGGCCAAGCTTGGGCCGTGTACTGAAGAACGGGAAGAATCTCGTTGCGCAGTACCAGTGCTTTCCCTTCGATGGTAAGAAGTCTGAGGCTCCACAGTCCAATCTTTTGCCGGACTGTTGCCAGTCTCTCTTCCCAGCACTTCAGGGCCGCCTCCTCTCCACCGAACCAAACTCCAAGAATTTTGATGAAGTCCGGCTTGATTGTGAAGGGGAATGCAGCGGGGGATGACAGGTGCCACTGACCAAACAGCATTGCCTCTGACTTCCCGCAGTTGACTTTTGCCCCTGAAGCTTGGCCGAAGTTGTTGCAGGTCTGGACGAGTGCTGCCACCGAACGCTGATCAGCGCAGAAGACAGTGACGTCGTCCATGTAGAGCGAACACTTGGCCTCTAGTCGGTCTGGACCCGGTGCGGTGATCCCTCTGATCTCTGGGTTTCGCCTGATGGACATCGCAAAGAGCTCTATACAACAGACAAAAAGGAGAGGTGAAAGAGGGCAGCCTTGTCTGACCCCAGACAGTACAGAGAAGGGGTCAGTCTTCCAGCCGTTCACCAACACCGAGCTGTAAATATCAAGGTACATCAGGTTAACATAAGAACAAAACATATCACCCAATCCAAACCTGCACAGAACCTTACGCATAAAACCATGAGAGACACGATCAAAGGCCTTCTCCTGATCAAGACTGACCAGGGCCACATGTGCATGGCGGTCTTTGATATAATGAACCGTGTCCCTCAGCAGCGCAAGGCTGTCTGCAATCCTTCTACCAGGAATGCCACAAGTCTGATCAGGATGAACAATTCGCCCAATGACAACCTTTAGCCTGTTGGCTAGTACCTTGGCCAAAATCTTGTAGTCCACGTTCAGGAGGGAGATGGGCCTCCAATTTTTGAGGTCACATCTCTCTCCCTTGCGCTTGTACAAAATCGTGATCAAGCCCTCTCTCAGAGTAGGAGGCATCCTGCCCTCCACCACCATCTCCTCATACAGCTCTAGCAGGTCCGGGCCAATGAGGTCCCACAGCGCTACATAGAGCTCGGCTGGGAGGCCATCACTGCCCGGGGTCCTGCCCAGCCTAAAGGATTTAGCGGCAGAGTGCAGCTCCCCCAAGGTGAGGGGGGCATCCATAGCTGCCCTACCTGTAGGATCAATAGGGTTAGTGATACCTGACAGGAAAGATTCAGCTGCGTCGTCGTCTGTAGTCTTAGGGGAGTAGAGTTTGCCGTAGTAGTCTGAGACGACTCCCATGACGCCCTCCTTCCCCCTCCTGGGGGTGCCAGACTCATCCCGCAGTTCAGTCAGGGGCGTGTGGCCGGAGTGGAGTTTTCTGAAAAAGAAAGAATTACATTTCTCACCCTTCTCCAGATTCTCCACCTTGGAACGGAAGATGATGCGATTGGCCTCTTCCTCGAAGTGCCTTTTCAGGCCCCCTTTGGCCTCAGCCAGATCATCCTTCACATCCCAGCCGCAGAGTTGGAGATCCAGCAGGGACTGCAGCTGACGCTGAAGTCTCCTGAAGTTCCTCTTCCTCTCACACGCCTGTTGGCGGCCTTTAGCCTGAAAGAAACTGCGAAACTTGCCCTTGACATACTCCCACCAGTTAGACATACAGTCAAAATACATTTTGTCATTTTTCCACATTACATAGGCATCCCTCAGCTCAACCATCACCTCTTCCTTTCCCAGCAGAGCGCAGTTCAGCTTCCAAGAGCCAGGGCCGGGAGGGAACCCGTGACCCAGAACACCTTCAAAGAGAATGGCCCTATGATCAGAGAAAAAGCAGGGAACCATGACATGCCTGTTTTGTCTTACCGCTCTCGATGTAAACACAAAGTCAATCCGGGAACGCACTGAGCCATCGGGGCGGCTCCAAGTATAATTCACAGAGCCGGCCCCCATAGATCCCACTGCATCCCGCAAGGATGCTTCGGCTACCATCTCCTGCAACAACCTGGAAGAAACATCAAGTTTAGCATTAGTACAAGAACTCCTACCATCTTCCTCTATAGGACAGTTAAAGTCCCCAGCCATCACTACCGCCCTGGTGGTTGCGAGCTGGGCCCGCAGGGTCTGGAAAAGCTCCAAACGCTCATTCTTACCCGGGGATGCATACACACAGATAAGCCTGATAGGCTCACC
Source organism: Mixophyes fleayi (assembly GCF_038048845.1). Lineage (NCBI taxonomy): Eukaryota > Metazoa > Chordata > Amphibia > Anura > Limnodynastidae > Mixophyes > Mixophyes fleayi. The sequence goes on from NW_027446002.1 coordinate 27,862, forward strand.
CGCCCAGGAGCCATCTACGATAAGCAATCTGCCGCAGACAAACTCCTGAACGGAATCTAATGTGAAGAGGCTTCCCCTGATAAGAATGGCGACCCCTGCAGACTTACAGTCACTCCCCCCAGACCAATAGGAGGGCCCGTGAGACCACTGCCTCCCCAGATGCCTGTAGGAACTAGAGAAAGGGAGAGAACATTCCTGCAACATGTAAACATCACATTTCTGACTGTCAAGAAAGGTAAACACAGACTGACGTCTAATCTTATCCTTCACACTCCTCACATTAATGGTAAAAAGAGAAAAGTTAGCCATTAGTTGGGAGAAAAAAGAGAGTTAGCACAATCAATACATCAGTTACCCTCCTTGTCCGGTGGGACTTGGTCCGGTCTGCCCGTGTCCCCTTCGGGTGGGAGCAGACCTTTCTCCTCTAGCTGGTCGAATAGGCAGATTTGGGGCAGTTGTAGGAATTCTTCCTCCTCCTGCTCAGAATCCAGCAGCTCATCCACCATCTCTACCAGGGCCTCCTCTGACGGGAGAGGGTCCTCTTCCAGCTCGATTGCCTTTTTCTTGGAAGGGTCAGAGTCGCCAGCTGGGCTGTCCAGCTCTTTCCGCTTCCTTCTTTGTTTGTTCTCATCACCTGCAGACACAAGAGGGAGGAGGGGGGGGAAATCCTCCAGGGAAAGGGAGGGAGCTGCAGTAGCGGTGGAGGGGGTTAGTGCTACTGCAGGGGGGGGGGGTGTTGTGACAGCGGGGAGGGAGGGGGGTGCTGTCACAACAGGGGTGGGAGATATCTTACCAGCTCTTGGCTGCGGTGTGGGCTTCTGTTGCTTCCTCTGGGCTGGCTTGGGCTGCAGGGCAGGGGCAGGTCCGCTTTCCGGCAGTCCGATCCCGGCAGCTGCAGCGTAGGATCTGGCCCTCTGGGGGCAGTCCCTGTAGATGTGGCTGGCCAGGCCGCAGAGGTTGCAGGACAATTTTCTTGGGCAATCCTTGGACTCGTGCCCCGCCACCTTGCAGTTCCTGCAGGCTGAGACCTTGCAGCTTCTCGCCATGTGGTCAGCTTCCCCGCATTTTCTGCAGTTCCTCGGCTGATCGGCATAGTGGAGGAGGCCGGCAGAGCCGCCCAGGGCAAAGCTTGATGGCAGGTGTTGGAGTCCGTCAGTTGCCGTGCTGTCTTTCCTCAGTCTGATGATAATGGACCACTTGCCTGTCCAGAAGCCGTTGACATCCAGGATCTTGGAGGGGTCCTTGACCACGGAGCAGAAGCGGCTCAGGAAGGTAGCGATGTCCTTACCAGGGGTGTGAGGATTTCTCATGGAGACCGTGACTCTTCTCTCCTCTCTCTGGATGGGGCAGTTCCCCACGAAGCGGGAGAAGGGAGACTCCGGTCTCGCAGTCTTCACTGCCTCCCAGTACCTCTTGCAGATGGCAATGGAGGCGAAGGTGATGTACCAGATCCCTTTCAGGTAATTCTGCACGCTGAGGGTTTCAGCCTTGGAGAAGCCCTGGTCCAGGATCATCTTCTTGCCGAAGGTCTCGGCCGTCATGTCTGGGACCCTTCCTTCCACTTCCTTCAGCTTCAGGACCACGGTCTGCCTCATCCAGGGTTCCAGGGTGGGGGTCTTCTGGGGGGTGTCCTGGTTGGGCTGGCCTTGTCCGGCAGCAGCAGGGGCGGTGGAGGCAGAGGTTCCGGCCACGGGGAGAGGCTTCGGGGCGGTGTTCTTTCCTCCCTTCTTCCCAGGGGCAGGAGTGGAGGCAGGAGCTGGGGTAGCTGAGGCCATCGTCCTGGCTCTTCCTGGGGTAGAGAGGCTGGTCGTCCGGGGTGGAGGGAGCAGTGCAGATGTCCTCCCGCTGGGTAGAGAGGAGCAGGGGCTTCCGCTGAAGAGGAGGCGCTTCTTCCGGTGGAGCAGGGCCCGAGGAGAGGAGGGCTTCTTCAGCCGGAGGTGCTCCCGGCGTCTTCTTCCCGGCAGGCAGGGGGGGGTCGGCAGCGCTTCTTCCCCGGGGTCGGTCTTCTTGCTCCTGGCCGGCTTTGATCGGGTAACACAAGTCTCAAACAGTTCCTCACCAGGGTTAGAGTGTGCTATCGGATGAGCCACACTCAGGTATGTCCTCTGGGTTTTGGGCAGGAGAGAGACAAGTGCACCATGCAGCAGAGTCTACATCAGCCCCTCACCAATGTTAGAGTGCGCTATCGGATGAGCCACACTCAGCATAACCTCCACCGGGTAGTTGGTAAGCTGATAAGAACAGATACTACACTTGATCTTAGCCAAAAGGCCGAGAAGCGATAACCCGAAATGGGACCCAGGAAAGCGCCCGCTTCTCAGGCTAGGCCTGACAACTGTAGGAGACAGCCACGCCACACGCCGTATACTTTATTTAGCGGCGGCCCACAACACTCCATTGCTGCACATTCTAGGCCCGACTAGCCTGAAAAGCCTGACACCTTCACTGGGACCCTCTTTACACCTCTCTGTCTGCAAAGGCACGCACATGAGCCGAGGACTTTTCAAACGAGATGCCTGCAAAATTTGCATGAACTCCTCCCCTTGACCATAAGTGCAACGACGCCCGCTGATTAGTCGGCCTGCCGTTCCGTCCTCGTCTCCCCAGGCAATTAATCACACTGTCTGCCCAGCTTCTTTCGGAATATTCACAGCATGTCACAGAAACAGCACTTCAAGGTGCATCACAATTGTTTCTCGGGCCACCGGCAAGTAAATAGACAAGGAAGCTGCATGCTGCAACAGCAGGGTTCTAAAAGGTGTGTCATAATCCTCACTTGCCTTTATTCCGTCACTGGGTCCACAAGAGGGAGACACACTACGTCAGATTAATAGTTTCATTCATTCGGAGATCCAATTGAATTAGCAAATCACAAGTTGCTCCATTAAAGAAATAATTGGATCAATGCAGTAATCCTTTTGGACAAAGAAAAGGGTCTTCTTATCTGCAAATGCTTGTTTGCTAAGAGAGATAAGAAACAAAACAACAAAAAGACACAATAAATTGACACGAAATAAGACACAGGAGACAAAAATCTGTTCTTATGGATTTTTGTTGCTGAAAAGAGACATGATTCTATTTTTGGATAACTGGATAAGAGAAGTGCACCGGTCCTGGAAGTACTGCAATACCAGGTCAATGCGTGGAGTGGACAGAGCAAGCTCTTCTTCCATCTCCCTGTTCTAAAAATCCATTTAATATATGGCCCCCAGATAGGGGGCGTATCAGATATTAAACTGATAAGAACAGATACTACACTTGATCTTAGCCAAAAGGCCGAGAAGCGATAACCCGAAATGGGACCCAGGAAAGCGCCCGCTTCTCAGGCTAGGCCTGACAACTGTAGGAGACAGCCACGCCACACGCCGTATACTTTATTTAGCGGCGGCCCACAACACTCCATTGCTGCACATTCTAGGCCCGACTAGCCTGAAAAGCCTGACACCTTCACTGGGACCCTCTTTACACCTCTCTGTCTGCAAAGGCACGCACATGAGCCGAGGACTTTTCAAACGAGATGCCTGCAAAATTTGCATGAACTCCTCCCCTTGACCATAAGTGCAACGACGCCCGCTGATTAGTCGGCCTGCCGTTCCGTCCTCGTCTCCCCAGGCAATTAATCACACTGTCTGCCCAGCTTCTTTCGGAATATTCACAGCATGTCACAGAAACAGCACTTCAAGGTGCATCACAATTGTTTCTCGGGCCACCGGCAAGTAAATAGACAAGGAAGCTGCATGCTGCAACAGCAGGGTTCTAAAAGGTGTGTCATAATCCTCACTTGCCTTTATTCCGTCACTGGGTCCACAAGAGGGAGACACACTACGTCAGATTAATAGTTTCATTCATTCGGAGATCCAATTGAATTAGCAAATCACAAGTTGCTCCATTAAAGAAATAATTGGATCAATGCAGTAATCCTTTTGGACAAAGAAAAGGGTCTTCTTATCTGCAAATGCTTGTTTGCTAAGAGAGATAAGAAACAAAACAACAAAAAGACACAATAAATTGACACGAAATAAGACACAGGAGACAAAAATCTGTTCTTATGGATTTTTGTTGCTGAAAAGAGACATGATTCTATTTTTGGATAACTGGATAAGAGAAGTGCACCGGTCCTGGAAGTACTGCAATACCAGGTCAATGCGTGGAGTGGACAGAGCAAGCTCTTCTTCCATCTCCCTGTTCTAAAAATCCATTTAATATATGGCCCCCAGATAGGGGGCGTATCAGATATTAAACTGATAAGAACAGATACTACACTTGATCTTAGCCAAAAGGCCGAGAAGCGATAACCCGAAATGGGACCCAGGAAAGCGCCCGCTTCTCAGGCTAGGCCTGACAACTGTAGGAGACAGCCACGCCACACGCCGTATACTTTATTTAGCGGCGGCCCACAACACTCCATTGCTGCACATTCTAGGCCCGACTAGCCTGAAAAGCCTGACACCTTCACTGGGACCCTCTTTACACCTCTCTGTCTGCAAAGGCACGCACATGAGCCGAGGACTTTTCAAACGAGATGCCTGCAAAATTTGCATGAACTCCTCCCCTTGACCATAAGTGCAACGACGCCCGCTGATTAGTCGGCCTGCCGTTCCGTCCTCGTCTCCCCAGGCAATTAATCACACTGTCTGCCCAGCTTCTTTCGGAATATTCACAGCATGTCACAGAAACAGCACTTCAAGGTGCATCACAATTGTTTCTCGGGCCACCGGCAAGTAAATAGACAAGGAAGCTGCATGCTGCAACAGCAGGGTTCTAAAAGGTGTGTCATAATCCTCACTTGCCTTTATTCCGTCACTGGGTCCACAAGAGGGAGACACACTACGTCAGATTAATAGTTTCATTCATTCGGAGATCCAATTGAATTAGCAAATCACAAGTTGCTCCATTAAAGAAATAATTGGATCAATGCAGTAATCCTTTTGGACAAAGAAAAGGGTCTTCTTATCTGCAAATGCTTGTTTGCTAAGAGAGATAAGAAACAAAACAACAAAAAGACACAATAAATTGACACGAAATAAGACACAGGAGACAAAAATCTGTTCTTATGGATTTTTGTTGCTGAAAAGAGACATGATTCTATTTTTGGATAACTGGATAAGAGAAGTGCACCGGTCCTGGAAGTACTGCAATACCAGGTCAATGCGTGGAGTGGACAGAGCAAGCTCTTCTTCCATCTCCCTGTTCTAAAAATCCATTTAATATATGGCCCCCAGATAGGGGGCGTATCAGATATTAAACTGATAAGAACAGATACTACACTTGATCTTAGCCAAAAGGCCGAGAAGCGATAACCCGAAATGGGACCCAGGAAAGCGCCCGCTTCTCAGGCTAGGCCTGACAACTGTAGGAGACAGCCACGCCACACGCCGTATACTTTATTTAGCGGCGGCCCACAACACTCCATTGCTGCACATTCTAGGCCCGACTAGCCTGAAAAGCCTGACACCTTCACTGGGACCCTCTTTACACCTCTCTGTCTGCAAAGGCACGCACATGAGCCGAGGACTTTTCAAACGAGATGCCTGCAAAATTTGCATGAACTCCTCCCCTTGACCATAAGTGCAACGACGCCCGCTGATTAGTCGGCCTGCCGTTCCGTCCTCGTCTCCCCAGGCAATTAATCACACTGTCTGCCCAGCTTCTTTCGGAATATTCACAGCATGTCACAGAAACAGCACTTCAAGGTGCATCACAATTGTTTCTCGGGCCACCGGCAAGTAAATAGACAAGGAAGCTGCATGCTGCAACAGCAGGGTTCTAAAAGGTGTGTCATAATCCTCACTTGCCTTTATTCCGTCACTGGGTCCACAAGAGGGAGACACACTACGTCAGATTAATAGTTTCATTCATTCGGAGATCCAATTGAATTAGCAAATCACAAGTTGCTCCATTAAAGAAATAATTGGATCAATGCAGTAATCCTTTTGGACAAAGAAAAGGGTCTTCTTATCTGCAAATGCTTGTTTGCTAAGAGAGATAAGAAACAAAACAACAAAAAGACACAATAAATTGACACGAAATAAGACACAGGAGACAAAAATCTGTTCTTATGGATTTTTGTTGCTGAAAAGAGACATGATTCTATTTTTGGATAACTGGATAAGAGAAGTGCACCGGTCCTGGAAGTACTGCAATACCAGGTCAATGCGTGGAGTGGACAGAGCAAGCTCTTCTTCCATCTCCCTGTTCTAAAAATCCATTTAATATATGGCCCCCAGATAGGGGGCGTATCAGATATTAAACTGATAAGAACAGATACTACACTTGATCTTAGCCAAAAGGCCGAGAAGCGATAACCCGAAATGGGACCCAGGAAAGCGCCCGCTTCTCAGGCTAGGCCTGACAACTGTAGGAGACAGCCACGCCACACGCCGTATACTTTATTTAGCGGCGGCCCACAACACTCCATTGCTGCACATTCTAGGCCCGACTAGCCTGAAAAGCCTGACACCTTCACTGGGACCCTCTTTACACCTCTCTGTCTGCAAAGGCACGCACATGAGCCGAGGACTTTTCAAACGAGATGCCTGCAAAATTTGCATGAACTCCTCCCCTTGACCATAAGTGCAACGACGCCCGCTGATTAGTCGGCCTGCCGTTCCGTCCTCGTCTCCCCAGGCAATTAATCACACTGTCTGCCCAGCTTCTTTCGGAATATTCACAGCATGTCACAGAAACAGCACTTCAAGGTGCATCACAATTGTTTCTCGGGCCACCGGCAAGTAAATAGACAAGGAAGCTGCATGCTGCAACAGCAGGGTTCTAAAAGGTGTGTCATAATCCTCACTTGCCTTTATTCCGTCACTGGGTCCACAAGAGGGAGACACACTACGTCAGATTAATAGTTTCATTCATTCGGAGATCCAATTGAATTAGCAAATCACAAGTTGCTCCATTAAAGAAATAATTGGATCAATGCAGTAATCCTTTTGGACAAAGAAAAGGGTCTTCTTATCTGCAAATGCTTGTTTGCTAAGAGAGATAAGAAACAAAACAACAAAAAGACACAATAAATTGACACGAAATAAGACACAGGAGACAAAAATCTGTTCTTATGGATTTTTGTTGCTGAAAAGAGACATGATTCTATTTTTGGATAACTGGATAAGAGAAGTGCACCGGTCCTGGAAGTACTGCAATACCAGGTCAATGCGTGGAGTGGACAGAGCAAGCTCTTCTTCCATCTCCCTGTTCTAAAAATCCATTTAATATATGGCCCCCAGATAGGGGGCGTATCAGATATTAAACTGATAAGAACAGATACTACACTTGATCTTAGCCAAAAGGCCGAGAAGCGATAACCCGAAATGGGACCCAGGAAAGCGCCCGCTTCTCAGGCTAGGCCTGACAACTGTAGGAGACAGCCACGCCACACGCCGTATACTTTATTTAGCGGCGGCCCACAACACTCCATTGCTGCACATTCTAGGCCCGACTAGCCTGAAAAGCCTGACACCTTCACTGGGACCCTCTTTACACCTCTCTGTCTGCAAAGGCACGCACATGAGCCGAGGACTTTTCAAACGAGATGCCTGCAAAATTTGCATGAACTCCTCCCCTTGACCATAAGTGCAACGACGCCCGCTGATTAGTCGGCCTGCCGTTCCGTCCTCGTCTCCCCAGGCAATTAATCACACTGTCTGCCCAGCTTCTTTCGGAATATTCACAGCATGTCACAGAAACAGCACTTCAAGGTGCATCACAATTGTTTCTCGGGCCACCGGCAAGTAAATAGACAAGGAAGCTGCATGCTGCAACAGCAGGGTTCTAAAAGGTGTGTCATAATCCTCACTTGCCTTTATTCCGTCACTGGGTCCACAAGAGGGAGACACACTACGTCAGATTAATAGTTTCATTCATTCGGAGATCCAATTGAATTAGCAAATCACAAGTTGCTCCATTAAAGAAATAATTGGATCAATGCAGTAATCCTTTTGGACAAAGAAAAGGGTCTTCTTATCTGCAAATGCTTGTTTGCTAAGAGAGATAAGAAACAAAACAACAAAAAGACACAATAAATTGACACGAAATAAGACACAGGAGACAAAAATCTGTTCTTATGGATTTTTGTTGCTGAAAAGAGACATGATTCTATTTTTGGATAACTGGATAAGAGAAGTGCACCGGTCCTGGAAGTACTGCAATACCAGGTCAATGCGTGGAGTGGACAGAGCAAGCTCTTCTTCCATCTCCCTGTTCTAAAAATCCATTTAATATATGGCCCCCAGATAGGGGGCGTATCAGATATTAAACTGATAAGAACAGATACTACACTTGATCTTAGCCAAAAGGCCGAGAAGCGATAACCCGAAATGGGACCCAGGAAAGCGCCCGCTTCTCAGGCTAGGCCTGACAACTGTAGGAGACAGCCACGCCACACGCCGTATACTTTATTTAGCGGCGGCCCACAACACTCCATTGCTGCACATTCTAGGCCCGACTAGCCTGAAAAGCCTGACACCTTCACTGGGACCCTCTTTACACCTCTCTGTCTGCAAAGGCACGCACATGAGCCGAGGACTTTTCAAACGAGATGCCTGCAAAATTTGCATGAACTCCTCCCCTTGACCATAAGTGCAACGACGCCCGCTGATTAGTCGGCCTGCCGTTCCGTCCTCGTCTCCCCAGGCAATTAATCACACTGTCTGCCCAGCTTCTTTCGGAATATTCACAGCATGTCACAGAAACAGCACTTCAAGGTGCATCACAATTGTTTCTCGGGCCACCGGCAAGTAAATAGACAAGGAAGCTGCATGCTGCAACAGCAGGGTTCTAAAAGGTGTGTCATAATCCTCACTTGCCTTTATTCCGTCACTGGGTCCACAAGAGGGAGACACACTACGTCAGATTAATAGTTTCATTCATTCGGAGATCCAATTGAATTAGCAAATCACAAGTTGCTCCATTAAAGAAATAATTGGATCAATGCAGTAATCCTTTTGGACAAAGAAAAGGGTCTTCTTATCTGCAAATGCTTGTTTGCTAAGAGAGATAAGAAACAAAACAACAAAAAGACACAATAAATTGACACGAAATAAGACACAGGAGACAAAAATCTGTTCTTATGGATTTTTGTTGCTGAAAAGAGACATGATTCTATTTTTGGATAACTGGATAAGAGAAGTGCACCGGTCCTGGAAGTACTGCAATACCAGGTCAATGCGTGGAGTGGACAGAGCAAGCTCTTCTTCCATCTCCCTGTTCTAAAAATCCATTTAATATATGGCCCCCAGATAGGGGGCGTATCAGATATTAAACTGATAAGAACAGATACTACACTTGATCTTAGCCAAAAGGCCGAGAAGCGATAACCCGAAATGGGACCCAGGAAAGCGCCCGCTTCTCAGGCTAGGCCTGACAACTGTAGGAGACAGCCACGCCACACGCCGTATACTTTATTTAGCGGCGGCCCACAACACTCCATTGCTGCACATTCTAGGCCCGACTAGCCTGAAAAGCCTGACACCTTCACTGGGACCCTCTTTACACCTCTCTGTCTGCAAAGGCACGCACATGAGCCGAGGACTTTTCAAACGAGATGCCTGCAAAATTTGCATGAACTCCTCCCCTTGACCATAAGTGCAACGACGCCCGCTGATTAGTCGGCCTGCCGTTCCGTCCTCGTCTCCCCAGGCAATTAATCACACTGTCTGCCCAGCTTCTTTCGGAATATTCACAGCATGTCACAGAAACAGCACTTCAAGGTGCATCACAATTGTTTCTCGGGCCACCGGCAAGTAAATAGACAAGGAAGCTGCATGCTGCAACAGCAGGGTTCTAAAAGGTGTGTCATAATCCTCACTTGCCTTTATTCCGTCACTGGGTCCACAAGAGGGAGACACACTACGTCAGATTAATAGTTTCATTCATTCGGAGATCCAATTGAATTAGCAAATCACAAGTTGCTCCATTAAAGAAATAATTGGATCAATGCAGTAATCCTTTTGGACAAAGAAAAGGGTCTTCTTATCTGCAAATGCTTGTTTGCTAAGAGAGATAAGAAACAAAACAACAAAAAGACACAATAAATTGACACGAAATAAGACACAGGAGACAAAAATCTGTTCTTATGGATTTTTGTTGCTGAAAAGAGACATGATTCTATTTTTGGATAACTGGATAAGAGAAGTGCACCGGTCCTGGAAGTACTGCAATACCAGGTCAATGCGTGGAGTGGACAGAGCAAGCTCTTCTTCCATCTCCCTGTTCTAAAAATCCATTTAATATATGGCCCCCAGATAGGGGGCGTATCAGATATTAAACTGATAAGAACAGATACTACACTTGATCTTAGCCAAAAGGCCGAGAAGCGATAACCCGAAATGGGACCCAGGAAAGCGCCCGCTTCTCAGGCTAGGCCTGACAACTGTAGGAGACAGCCACGCCACACGCCGTATACTTTATTTAGCGGCGGCCCACAACACTCCATTGCTGCACATTCTAGGCCCGACTAGCCTGAAAAGCCTGACACCTTCACTGGGACCCTCTTTACACCTCTCTGTCTGCAAAGGCACGCACATGAGCCGAGGACTTTTCAAACGAGATGCCTGCAAAATTTGCATGAACTCCTCCCCTTGACCATAAGTGCAACGACGCCCGCTGATTAGTCGGCCTGCCGTTCCGTCCTCGTCTCCCCAGGCAATTAATCACACTGTCTGCCCAGCTTCTTTCGGAATATTCACAGCATGTCACAGAAACAGCACTTCAAGGTGCATCACAATTGTTTCTCGGGCCACCGGCAAGTAAATAGACAAGGAAGCTGCATGCTGCAACAGCAGGGTTCTAAAAGGTGTGTCATAATCCTCACTTGCCTTTATTCCGTCACTGGGTCCACAAGAGGGAGACACACTACGTCAGATTAATAGTTTCATTCATTCGGAGATCCAATTGAATTAGCAAATCACAAGTTGCTCCATTAAAGAAATAATTGGATCAATGCAGTAATCCTTTTGGACAAAGAAAAGGGTCTTCTTATCTGCAAATGCTTGTTTGCTAAGAGAGATAAGAAACAAAACAACAAAAAGACACAATAAATTGACACGAAATAAGACACAGGAGACAAAAATCTGTTCTTATGGATTTTTGTTGCTGAAAAGAGACATGATTCTATTTTTGGATAACTGGATAAGAGAAGTGCACCGGTCCTGGAAGTACTGCAATACCAGGTCAATGCGTGGAGTGGACAGAGCAAGCTCTTCTTCCATCTCCCTGTTCTAAAAATCCATTTAATATATGGCCCCCAGATAGGGGGCGTATCAGATATTAAACTGATAAGAACAGATACTACACTTGATCTTAGCCAAAAGGCCGAGAAGCGATAACCCGAAATGGGACCCAGGAAAGCGCCCGCTTCTCAGGCTAGGCCTGACAACTGTAGGAGACAGCCACGCCACACGCCGTATACTTTATTTAGCGGCGGCCCACAACACTCCATTGCTGCACATTCTAGGCCCGACTAGCCTGAAAAGCCTGACACCTTCACTGGGACCCTCTTTACACCTCTCTGTCTGCAAAGGCACGCACATGAGCCGAGGACTTTTCAAACGAGATGCCTGCAAAATTTGCATGAACTCCTCCCCTTGACCATAAGTGCAACGACGCCCGCTGATTAGTCGGCCTGCCGTTCCGTCCTCGTCTCCCCAGGCAATTAATCACACTGTCTGCCCAGCTTCTTTCGGAATATTCACAGCATGTCACAGAAACAGCACTTCAAGGTGCATCACAATTGTTTCTCGGGCCACCGGCAAGTAAATAGACAAGGAAGCTGCATGCTGCAACAGCAGGGTTCTAAAAGGTGTGTCATAATCCTCACTTGCCTTTATTCCGTCACTGGGTCCACAAGAGGGAGACACACTACGTCAGATTAATAGTTTCATTCATTCGGAGATCCAATTGAATTAGCAAATCACAAGTTGCTCCATTAAAGAAATAATTGGATCAATGCAGTAATCCTTTTGGACAAAGAAAAGGGTCTTCTTATCTGCAAATGCTTGTTTGCTAAGAGAGATAAGAAACAAAACAACAAAAAGACACAATAAATTGACACGAAATAAGACACAGGAGACAAAAATCTGTTCTTATGGATTTTTGTTGCTGAAAAGAGACATGATTCTATTTTTGGATAACTGGATAAGAGAAGTGCACCGGTCCTGGAAGTACTGCAATACCAGGTCAATGCGTGGAGTGGACAGAGCAAGCTCTTCTTCCATCTCCCTGTTCTAAAAATCCATTTAATATATGGCCCCCAGATAGGGGGCGTATCAGATATTAAACTGATAAGAACAGATACTACACTTGATCTTAGCCAAAAGGCCGAGAAGCGATAACCCGAAATGGGACCCAGGAAAGCGCCCGCTTCTCAGGCTAGGCCTGACAACTGTAGGAGACAGCCACGCCACACGCCGTATACTTTATTTAGCGGCGGCCCACAACACTCCATTGCTGCACATTCTAGGCCCGACTAGCCTGAAAAGCCTGACACCTTCACTGGGACCCTCTTTACACCTCTCTGTCTGCAAAGGCACGCACATGAGCCGAGGACTTTTCAAACGAGATGCCTGCAAAATTTGCATGAACTCCTCCCCTTGACCATAAGTGCAACGACGCCCGCTGATTAGTCGGCCTGCCGTTCCGTCCTCGTCTCCCCAGGCAATTAATCACACTGTCTGCCCAGCTTCTTTCGGAATATTCACAGCATGTCACAGAAACAGCACTTCAAGGTGCATCACAATTGTTTCTCGGGCCACCGGCAAGTAAATAGACAAGGAAGCTGCATGCTGCAACAGCAGGGTTCTAAAAGGTGTGTCATAATCCTCACTTGCCTTTATTCCGTCACTGGGTCCACAAGAGGGAGACACACTACGTCAGATTAATAGTTTCATTCATTCGGAGATCCAATTGAATTAGCAAATCACAAGTTGCTCCATTAAAGAAATAATTGGATCAATGCAGTAATCCTTTTGGACAAAGAAAAGGGTCTTCTTATCTGCAAATGCTTGTTTGCTAAGAGAGATAAGAAACAAAACAACAAAAAGACACAATAAATTGACACGAAATAAGACACAGGAGACAAAAATCTGTTCTTATGGATTTTTGTTGCTGAAAAGAGACATGATTCTATTTTTGGATAACTGGATAAGAGAAGTGCACCGGTCCTGGAAGTACTGCAATACCAGGTCAATGCGTGGAGTGGACAGAGCAAGCTCTTCTTCCATCTCCCTGTTCTAAAAATCCATTTAATATATGGCCCCCAGATAGGGGGCGTATCAGATATTAAACTGATAAGAACAGATACTACACTTGATCTTAGCCAAAAGGCCGAGAAGCGATAACCCGAAATGGGACCCAGGAAAGCGCCCGCTTCTCAGGCTAGGCCTGACAACTGTAGGAGACAGCCACGCCACACGCCGTATACTTTATTTAGCGGCGGCCCACAACACTCCATTGCTGCACATTCTAGGCCCGACTAGCCTGAAAAGCCTGACACCTTCACTGGGACCCTCTTTACACCTCTCTGTCTGCAAAGGCACGCACATGAGCCGAGGACTTTTCAAACGAGATGCCTGCAAAATTTGCATGAACTCCTCCCCTTGACCATAAGTGCAACGACGCCCGCTGATTAGTCGGCCTGCCGTTCCGTCCTCGTCTCCCCAGGCAATTAATCACACTGTCTGCCCAGCTTCTTTCGGAATATTCACAGCATGTCACAGAAACAGCACTTCAAGGTGCATCACAATTGTTTCTCGGGCCACCGGCAAGTAAATAGACAAGGAAGCTGCATGCTGCAACAGCAGGGTTCTAAAAGGTGTGTCATAATCCTCACTTGCCTTTATTCCGTCACTGGGTCCACAAGAGGGAGACACACTACGTCAGATTAATAGTTTCATTCATTCGGAGATCCAATTGAATTAGCAAATCACAAGTTGCTCCATTAAAGAAATAATTGGATCAATGCAGTAATCCTTTTGGACAAAGAAAAGGGTCTTCTTATCTGCAAATGCTTGTTTGCTAAGAGAGATAAGAAACAAAACAACAAAAAGACACAATAAATTGACACGAAATAAGACACAGGAGACAAAAATCTGTTCTTATGGATTTTTGTTGCTGAAAAGAGACATGATTCTATTTTTGGATAACTGGATAAGAGAAGTGCACCGGTCCTGGAAGTACTGCAATACCAGGTCAATGCGTGGAGTGGACAGAGCAAGCTCTTCTTCCATCTCCCTGTTCTAAAAATCCATTTAATATATGGCCCCCAGATAGGGGGCGTATCAGATATTAAACTGATAAGAACAGATACTACACTTGATCTTAGCCAAAAGGCCGAGAAGCGATAACCCGAAATGGGACCCAGGAAAGCGCCCGCTTCTCAGGCTAGGCCTGACAACTGTAGGAGACAGCCACGCCACACGCCGTATACTTTATTTAGCGGCGGCCCACAACACTCCATTGCTGCACATTCTAGGCCCGACTAGCCTGAAAAGCCTGACACCTTCACTGGGACCCTCTTTACACCTCTCTGTCTGCAAAGGCACGCACATGAGCCGAGGACTTTTCAAACGAGATGCCTGCAAAATTTGCATGAACTCCTCCCCTTGACCATAAGTGCAACGACGCCCGCTGATTAGTCGGCCTGCCGTTCCGTCCTCGTCTCCCCAGGCAATTAATCACACTGTCTGCCCAGCTTCTTTCGGAATATTCACAGCATGTCACAGAAACAGCACTTCAAGGTGCATCACAATTGTTTCTCGGGCCACCGGCAAGTAAATAGACAAGGAAGCTGCATGCTGCAACAGCAGGGTTCTAAAAGGTGTGTCATAATCCTCACTTGCCTTTATTCCGTCACTGGGTCCACAAGAGGGAGACACACTACGTCAGATTAATAGTTTCATTCATTCGGAGATCCAATTGAATTAGCAAATCACAAGTTGCTCCATTAAAGAAATAATTGGATCAATGCAGTAATCCTTTTGGACAAAGAAAAGGGTCTTCTTATCTGCAAATGCTTGTTTGCTAAGAGAGATAAGAAACAAAACAACAAAAAGACACAATAAATTGACACGAAATAAGACACAGGAGACAAAAATCTGTTCTTATGGATTTTTGTTGCTGAAAAGAGACATGATTCTATTTTTGGATAACTGGATAAGAGAAGTGCACCGGTCCTGGAAGTACTGCAATACCAGGTCAATGCGTGGAGTGGACAGAGCAAGCTCTTCTTCCATCTCCCTGTTCTAAAAATCCATTTAATATATGGCCCCCAGATAGGGGGCGTATCAGATATTAAACTGATAAGAACAGATTTTTTTTTTTTTTTTTTTTTTTTTTTTTTTTTTTTTTTTTTTTTTTTTTTTTTATTTAAAGCCTTGAGCTCGTCCCTTGTGCACGAAAAAAATGAGTAAATACCCAAAAAACATGCACAAGAGTTTTCGGTGCGTGGTCCTCCCTCCGGAGAGGAAGAACCCTGGTCCTCGACCCCCAGAACCAAAAAGGTCACTTAGGGGCCGGGGTCGTCTGACTCCCTTCGCCGCAAAGCTAGGGGAGCCTCTTAGCCCCTGGGATCCGCCGAAGCTTCACCCAGTGCTCGGTGTGCCGATTGGGTACGGCCCCAGCCGGGTGGCTGGGCGGGGTTGGACCCTCGTCGCCGCGAAGCTAGGAGGGCCCCATTAGTCCCTGGGATCTGCCGGAGCTTCACCCAGGACTCAAGCCGAGTGGGTACGGCCCCAGCCGGGTGGCTGGGCAGGGTTGGACCCTCGTCGCCGCAAAGCTAGGAGGGCCCCATTAGTCCCTGGGATCTGCCGGAGCTTCCCCCAGGACTCAAGCCGAGTGGGTACGGCCCCAGCCGGGTGGCTGGGCTAGTATGGGCCCCCTTGGCCTGCCACACTAGGGGACCCATTTTGCCCCTGAGATCCGCCGGAGCTTCACCCTGGGCCGGGTATAAAAATTTTCTTGCCCAGCCAAAAAGGTCCGGGCAAAGAATATAGCATTGCTTAGGAGAAAGAGGTCAAAAGTGCGTGGGTGCCAACATAATCACGTTGTATCTATATTAAGGTCTCTTGACCCGTGATTTATGGCCCCCCGGGTTTCCAGTCCGGATGCACATTTGTCCCAGCCTTTCAAAGCTGCATTCCAGCCCTCTAGTTAAAGAGGCAAGTGCTGATCTGCCACAACTGCACTTGATCTTAGCCAAAAGGCCGAGAAGCGATAACCCGAAATGGGACCCAGGAAAGCGCCCGCTTCTCAGGCTAGGCCTGACAACTGTAGGAGACAGCCACGCCACACGCCGTATACTTTATTTAGCGGCGGCCCACAACACTCCATTGCTGCACATTCTAGGCCCGACTAGCCTGAAAAGCCTGACACCTTCACTGGGACCCTCTTTACACCTCTCTGTCTGCAAAGGCACGCACATGAGCCGAGGACTTTTCAAACGAGATGCCTGCAAAATTTGCATGAACTCCTCCCCTTGACCATAAGTGCAACGACGCCCGCTGATTAGTCGGCCTGCCGTTCCGTCCTCGTCTCCCCAGGCAATTAATCACACTGTCTGCCCAGCTTCTTTCGGAATATTCACAGCATGTCACAGAAACAGCACTTCAAGGTGCATCACAATTGTTTCTCGGGCCACCGGCAAGTAAATAGACAAGGAAGCTGCATGCTGCAACAGCAGGGTTCTAAAAGGTGTGTCATAATCCTCACTTGCCTTTATTCCGTCACTGGGTCCACAAGAGGGAGACACACTACGTCAGATTAATAGTTTCATTCATTCGGAGATCCAATTGAATTAGCAAATCACAAGTTGCTCCATTAAAGAAATAATTGGATCAATGCAGTAATCCTTTTGGACAAAGAAAAGGGTCTTCTTATCTGCAAATGCTTGTTTGCTAAGAGAGATAAGAAACAAAACAACAAAAAGACACAATAAATTGACACGAAATAAGACACAGGAGACAAAAATCTGTTCTTATGGATTTTTGTTGCTGAAAAGAGACATGATTCTATTTTTGGATAACTGGATAAGAGAAGTGCACCGGTCCTGGAAGTACTGCAATACCAGGTCAATGCGTGGAGTGGACAGAGCAAGCTCTTCTTCCATCTCCCTGTTCTAAAAATCCATTTAATATATGGCCCCCAGATAGGGGGCGTATCAGATATTAAACTGATAAGAACAGATTTTTTTTTTTTTTTTTATTTAAAGCCTTGAGCTCGTCCCTTGTGCACGAAAAAAATGAGTAAATACCCAAAAAACATGCACAAGAGTTTTCGGTGCGTGGTCCTCCCTCCGGAGAGGAAGGACCCTGGTCCTCGACCCCCAGAACCAAAAAGGTCACTTAGGGGCCGGGGTCGTCTGACTCCCTTCGCCGCAAAGCTAGGGGAGCCTCTTAGCCCCTGGGATCCGCCGAAGCTTCACCCAGTGCTCGGTGTGCCGATTGGGTACGGCCCCAGCCAGGTGGCTGGGCGGGGTTGGACCCTCGTCGCCGCGAAGCTAGGAGGGCCCCATTAGTCCCTGGGATCTGCCGGAGCTTCACCCAGGACTCAAGCCGAGTGGGTACGGCCCCAGCCGGGTGGCTGGGCAGGGTTGGACCCTCGTCGCCGCAAAGCTAGGAGGGCCCCATTAGTCCCTGGGATCTGCCGGAGCTTCACCCAGGACTCAAGCCGAGTGGGTACGGCCCCAGCCGGGTGGCTGAGCTAGTATGGGCCCCCTTGGCCTGCCACACTAGGGGACCCATTTTGCCCCTGAGATCCGCCGGAGCTTCACCCTGGGCCGGGTGTAAAAATTTTCTTGCCCAGCCAAAAAGGTCCGGGCAAAGAATATAGCATTGCTTAGGAGAAAGAGGTCAAAAGTGCGTGGGTGCCAACCGAATCACGTTGTATCTATATTAAGGTCTCCTGACCCGTGATTTATGGCCCCCCGGGTTTCCAGTCCGGATGCACATTTGTCCCAGCCTTTCAAAGCTGCATTCCAGCCCTCTAGTTAAAGAGGCAAGTGCTGATCTGCCACAACTGCACTTGATCTTAGCCAAAAGGCCGAGAAGCGATAACCCGAAATGGGACCCAGGAAAGCGCCCGCTTCTCAGGCTAGGCCTGACAACTGTAGGAGACAGCCACGCCACACGCCGTATACTTTATTTAGCGGCGGCCCACAACACTCCATTGCTGCACATTCTAGGCCCGACTAGCCTGAAAAGCCTGACACCTTCACTGGGACCCTCTTTACACCTCTCTGTCTGCAAAGGCACGCACATGAGCCGAGGACTTTTCAAACGAGATGCCTGCAAAATTTGCATGAACTCCTCCCCTTGACCATAAGTGCAACGACGCCCGCTGATTAGTCGGCCTGCCGTTCCGTCCTCGTCTCCCCAGGCAATTAATCACACTGTCTGCCCAGCTTCTTTCGGAATATTCACAGCATGTCACAGAAACAGCACTTCAAGGTGCATCACAATTGTTTCTCGGGCCACCGGCAAGTAAATAGACAAGGAAGCTGCATGCTGCAACAGCAGGGTTCTAAAAGGTGTGTCATAATCCTCACTTGCCTTTATTCCGTCACTGGGTCCACAAGAGGGAGACACACTACGTCAGATTAATAGTTTCATTCATTCGGAGATCCAATTGAATTAGCAAATCACAAGTTGCTCCATTAAAGAAATAATTGGATCAATGCAGTAATCCTTTTGGACAAAGAAAAGGGTCTTCTTATCTGCAAATGCTTGTTTGCTAAGAGAGATAAGAAACAAAACAACAAAAAGACACAATAAATTGACACGAAATAAGACACAGGAGACAAAAATCTGTTCTTATGGATTTTTGTTGCTGAAAAGAGACATGATTCTATTTTTGGATAACTGGATAAGAGAAGTGCACCGGTCCTGGAAGTACTGCAATACCAGGTCAATGCGTGGAGTGGACAGAGCAAGCTCTTCTTCCATCTCCCTGTTCTAAAAATCCATTTAATATATGGCCCCCAGATAGGGGGCGTATCAGATATTAAACTGATAAGAACAGATACTACACTTGATCTTAGCCAAAAGGCCGAGAAGCGATAACCCGAAATGGGACCCAGGAAAGCGCCCGCTTCTCAGGCTAGGCCTGACAACTGTAGGAGACAGCCACGCCACACGCCGTATACTTTATTTAGCGGCGGCCCACAACACTCCATTGCTGCACATTCTAGGCCCGACTAGCCTGAAAAGCCTGACACCTTCACTGGGACCCTCTTTACACCTCTCTGTCTGCAAAGGCACGCACATGAGCCGAGGACTTTTCAAACGAGATGCCTGCAAAATTTGCATGAACTCCTCCCCTTGACCATAAGTGCAACGACGCCCGCTGATTAGTCGGCCTGCCGTTCCGTCCTCGTCTCCCCAGGCAATTAATCACACTGTCTGCCCAGCTTCTTTCGGAATATTCACAGCATGTCACAGAAACAGCACTTCAAGGTGCATCACAATTGTTTCTCGGGCCACCGGCAAGTAAATAGACAAGGAAGCTGCATGCTGCAACAGCAGGGTTCTAAAAGGTGTGTCATAATCCTCACTTGCCTTTATTCCGTCACTGGGTCCACAAGAGGGAGACACACTACGTCAGATTAATAGTTTCATTCATTCGGAGATCCAATTGAATTAGCAAATCACAAGTTGCTCCATTAAAGAAATAATTGGATCAATGCAGTAATCCTTTTGGACAAAGAAAAGGGTCTTCTTATCTGCAAATGCTTGTTTGCTAAGAGAGATAAGAAACAAAACAACAAAAAGACACAATAAATTGACACGAAATAAGACACAGGAGACAAAAATCTGTTCTTATGGATTTTTGTTGCTGAAAAGAGACATGATTCTATTTTTGGATAACTGGATAAGAGAAGTGCACCGGTCCTGGAAGTACTGCAATACCAGGTCAATGCGTGGAGTGGACAGAGCAAGCTCTTCTTCCATCTCCCTGTTCTAAAAATCCATTTAATATATGGCCCCCAGATAGGGGGCGTATCAGATATTAAACTGATAAGAACAGATACTACACTTGATCTTAGCCAAAAGGCCGAGAAGCGATAACCCGAAATGGGACCCAGGAAAGCGCCCGCTTCTCAGGCTAGGCCTGACAACTGTAGGAGACAGCCACGCCACACGCCGTATACTTTATTTAGCGGCGGCCCACAACACTCCATTGCTGCACATTCTAGGCCCGACTAGCCTGAAAAGCCTGACACCTTCACTGGGACCCTCTTTACACCTCTCTGTCTGCAAAGGCACGCACATGAGCCGAGGACTTTTCAAACGAGATGCCTGCAAAATTTGCATGAACTCCTCCCCTTGACCATAAGTGCAACGACGCCCGCTGATTAGTCGGCCTGCCGTTCCGTCCTCGTCTCCCCAGGCAATTAATCACACTGTCTGCCCAGCTTCTTTCGGAATATTCACAGCATGTCACAGAAACAGCACTTCAAGGTGCATCACAATTGTTTCTCGGGCCACCGGCAAGTAAATAGACAAGGAAGCTGCATGCTGCAACAGCAGGGTTCTAAAAGGTGTGTCATAATCCTCACTTGCCTTTATTCCGTCACTGGGTCCACAAGAGGGAGACACACTACGTCAGATTAATAGTTTCATTCATTCGGAGATCCAATTGAATTAGCAAATCACAAGTTGCTCCATTAAAGAAATAATTGGATCAATGCAGTAATCCTTTTGGACAAAGAAAAGGGTCTTCTTATCTGCAAATGCTTGTTTGCTAAGAGAGATAAGAAACAAAACAACAAAAAGACACAATAAATTGACACGAAATAAGACACAGGAGACAAAAATCTGTTCTTATGGATTTTTGTTGCTGAAAAGAGACATGATTCTATTTTTGGATAACTGGATAAGAGAAGTGCACCGGTCCTGGAAGTACTGCAATACCAGGTCAATGCGTGGAGTGGACAGAGCAAGCTCTTCTTCCATCTCCCTGTTCTAAAAATCCATTTAATATATGGCCCCCAGATAGGGGGCGTATCAGATATTAAACTGATAAGAACAGATACTACACTTGATCTTAGCCAAAAGGCCGAGAAGCGATAACCCGAAATGGGACCCAGGAAAGCGCCCGCTTCTCAGGCTAGGCCTGACAACTGTAGGAGACAGCCACGCCACACGCCGTATACTTTATTTAGCGGCGGCCCACAACACTCCATTGCTGCACATTCTAGGCCCGACTAGCCTGAAAAGCCTGACACCTTCACTGGGACCCTCTTTACACCTCTCTGTCTGCAAAGGCACGCACATGAGCCGAGGACTTTTCAAACGAGATGCCTGCAAAATTTGCATGAACTCCTCCCCTTGACCATAAGTGCAACGACGCCCGCTGATTAGTCGGCCTGCCGTTCCGTCCTCGTCTCCCCAGGCAATTAATCACACTGTCTGCCCAGCTTCTTTCGGAATATTCACAGCATGTCACAGAAACAGCACTTCAAGGTGCATCACAATTGTTTCTCGGGCCACCGGCAAGTAAATAGACAAGGAAGCTGCATGCTGCAACAGCAGGGTTCTAAAAGGTGTGTCATAATCCTCACTTGCCTTTATTCCGTCACTGGGTCCACAAGAGGGAGACACACTACGTCAGATTAATAGTTTCATTCATTCGGAGATCCAATTGAATTAGCAAATCACAAGTTGCTCCATTAAAGAAATAATTGGATCAATGCAGTAATCCTTTTGGACAAAGAAAAGGGTCTTCTTATCTGCAAATGCTTGTTTGCTAAGAGAGATAAGAAACAAAACAACAAAAAGACACAATAAATTGACACGAAATAAGACACAGGAGACAAAAATCTGTTCTTATGGATTTTTGTTGCTGAAAAGAGACATGATTCTATTTTTGGATAACTGGATAAGAGAAGTGCACCGGTCCTGGAAGTACTGCAATACCAGGTCAATGCGTGGAGTGGACAGAGCAAGCTCTTCTTCCATCTCCCTGTTCTAAAAATCCATTTAATATATGGCCCCCAGATAGGGGGCGTATCAGATATTAAACTGATAAGAACAGATTTTTTTTTTTTTTTTTTTTTTTTTTTTCCAAAACCACTCAGTTTTAAACTCTTTGCCATCTGCTCAAAGATACAGATCTTAATATCGTTGCGTCATCCCATGCAAAGCTTAAACATCATCATGGCTTAGACTATACTTTTTAATATCTCTTGTTACAGTGCATCAAAAAATACAACCATATAAACACACCCACAATCCCCATAACCAAATACCACCCACTATTTTTATCCAACACCCTGTCTAAATTTCACCATATCCAACCATTTTTTAACCTTCCACACACCTTCAGCATCAAACCCAGCACCGCCTTTCCTTTTATCGAATTGATAACACATATAGAATTTCCCTAATATAATCCTCATAACATCATTTACCTCCCACTCTTCCCTTTTGTATACACACATATTTCTTGCATCCCACAATGCCTCCATTACACAAGCCATCAACAACCACATCAATCTCTCTTTCACTTTGCCACATGCACCAATCCCAAACATAGCCATCTTCCATGAAATCACATTCACCCCACCTAATTCCTTACATAGCCCACTCAAACCATTCCATACTTTCCGTGCAAACCCACAACCCCAAAACACATGCAACACAGTCTCTCTTGCACCACACCTTTCTCTAGGACAGTCCTCCGTTCGAACCAAATCACGCATTTTTTGCACCACACGCACAGGCAACACACCTTGCAAACCCATCCACACCACATCCTTCTGTCTATTTGTTACACCACACATTTCCATCTTCTTCCATACCTCGGCCGCTTCTTTTGATCTCAAGTACTCTATATTACACATACTCTCACGCTCACGAAACATCCGCATAACCTTCTTTTTTATACCAAAATCTTTCATACTCACACCCAACAAATCATTCTTTCTAACAAACTTTTCAACATATTCATACCACACCGGGCACCTAAAGGCCATCGGCACACTCAAAGATCTTTTCATCCATTGCAACCCACACAGCATCCATCCAGCCATATATCTAGTCATACACCCAGTCTTAGTCTTACCATCCAACACCCTCACAACATTCGCTATATAATTTACACCCAAAAATCTCTCAACATCCGGAAAATTCAATCCACCTTTCGCTCTCACTTTCACTACATCCTCACGCTTCAGTCTTTCCATCTTACACCCCCATAAAAATAAAAACATCATCCTCACAATCTTTCTTAAACACCCATACGGGGGAGGAAACACACACCCTACATATAACAATAACGGCAAAATCACACTTTTCACAACCAAAACCTTCCCAGTCATAGTCAATTCACGCAACATCCAAAAATCAAGTTTCCTCTTAACCTTACTGGCACATTCTTCCCAACTTGCACCCCCTTTCAGCTGCTCATCAAATTCCAAACCTAACACTTTAATTCCACCTTCCACACGCTCAGCTTCATCCAACCTCACATCCACATCACCAAACACTCTAAACTTACTTTTACCCCAATTTATTTTAAAAGCCGACGCACTACAGAAAAAACTAATATGTAGTCTGACTCTATTCAGCGCCGCTTGATTCTGACATACCACAACCACATCGTCCATGTACCCCAACACTTTTACACATTTACCACCACTCCCTGGCACTAACAGCCCTCTCATAACCTTGTCATTCCTGATCATCTGCAACAAAGGCTCAATCACACAGACAAACAACATAGGAGACATAGGACAACCCTGTCGCACACCAGACTTAACCAAAATTTTCTGACTCACCCACCCATTCACCAACACTCTACATAAAGCTTTATCATACAGACTTCTTACATTCGCTACAAACACACTTGGGAATCCCATTCTCAACAGCACACGAAACATAAACTCATGCGACACCCTGTCAAACGCCTTTTCAAAATCCAGACTTACAAGCACACAATTCTGTTTCCTTACCATGCAATCACCAATCAAATCTCTTACTAACATTAAGTTGTCACTCATACGCCTTCCAGGAACCGCACACACTTGGTCTTCACCTACAATCGTACCAATCACTCTCCTCATCCTGCCAGCCAACACCTTTGCATACAACTTATAGTCAGCGTTCAATAACGTGATAGGCCTCCAGTTACCCAACGTCCTTCTATCACCTTTTTTAAAAATCAATACAACCAAACCTTCACACATTGTCTCACTTATTCTGCCAGTCGTCCACATAAACTCACATACTTCCGTCAAATCCGCACCCATACATTCCCAAAAAGTCTTATACACTTCCACAGGCAACCCATCCGCACCTGGTGTTTTATTCTCATGCGCTTCATTCACAGCCACTTTCACCTCACACTCCAAAATATCATCCATTAAGTCATTCTTATCTAATTCACAAATCTCCTCAGTCAGACTATCCAGAACCTCGTCAGCCATACCCTGATCACATACCCTCCTTTCATACAACTCAGAATAAAAGCGCTCCACTTCATTAACCATTCTATCCCCTATCACTACATCACCCTCACCATCATACACACCATCCATATCCTTACTTGCACTACATATTTTCTTGAAAAAGAATCGAGTACACTTCTCATCTTTTTCCATACACTCCACTTTCGCACGAAAAACAATCTCTCTACCCCTTTCACTCAGAATTTTATTTATAGCACATCTTTCTTTCTTAATCTGTTCTTGCACATCCACTCCCATATCTCGCAATCTATACAAAGTATCCATTCTCTTATTGAAACATTCATACCGCTCTCTTCTCTCTTCCGCTTTCCTGTATCCACAACCCTTGAAATACACTTTCATTCTCCCTTTCACCCAATCCCACCATTCAAGCACATTGCCAAACTCACCCTTACGCTGCTTCCACCACACATACTTCCTTTCAAACTCTTTTCTTATTTCCAAATCATCCAACAATCTCACATTCAGCTTCCATACACCCCTTCCATACATATTCGCAATCTTCCCACTCACATTACATATCAAACACTCGTGGTCAGTAAAATACATTCTCACCTGTTCCATCCGCTCACATTCAATCCCTTTTGACACAAACACATAATCTAAACGTGAACTTACACCACCCCTATCTGCATGATATGTTGGCGGTGGTGGTCTCCCCAAACATACCTCAGCCACATCTGTCAAAGAAAAATCCAAAATAATTTGCTTCAACAAAAACCCTGTGACATCTACCCCTCCTGCTTGTTCACCCACTCTCCCCTCCTTTTCAATAATACAGTTCATATCACCAACCAAAATAATGGGGATTCTCCCCGGGAGAAATAACTTTATCTTTTCAAAAAGTTCCTTTCGCTCAACCTTACACGCACTCGCATACACACACATCACACGCACTTTCCACCCCCTATAACAAAGAAAAACAACAATACACCTCCCCTCTTCAATAACAATATACCTATCTAGTACCACACCCTTATTATTTACTATAATCCCAACACCATCATTTTTATTCACCTGTGAACCCGACCACACACACACCCCACCCTGCCACTCACCCTGTGGCAACTCCCTTTTCAACCCACACTCTTGGAGACAATAGACATCTGCATTAAACCCTTTTAGATCCTGCAGTATAACAGCCCGTCGCTGCCTATTGGTGATTAACCTTACATTTACTGACACTATTTTCAGGCTGATATTATCTATACCTGCCATTATTTTATAAAATTATGAAAAACAAGAACAAAACCTACATAGCGTCAACAATATTCATATTATTACAAAGCAAAACATGACCATTAACTAAAATCGACACAGTCACCCGTTGTCAGAATAATCCTCCTGACCACCCAGCCTTGCAATGTTTAGCACAGGCGTGCCAAACAACGAACTGGTCTCGACACTCCGTGGAGACATGTCCATTGGACTTCCGGGACTCTGAATCAAGGGAGTTATTTCCCCCGGACTATGAGCAACTCCAAAAAGATCCTTATCAATGGCTTCCAGACTCTTCAAAGGATCAGTTGGCATGGATGTACTTTCATCGTACCGAGGCTTCTTCTTGCTTCTGCCGTCCTGTATGGCCTTGCGCACAGGGATAGGTTTAACTGGTGCAGAAACATCCACCATCTCACTCTCATCATTAGGGTCAGTGTCCTCAACCCGGACAGCCTCACCCTCCATTGGTGATACAAATTCTTCAATATTTGCTGAGCCTGTTACAGTGTTCTCCTCAGCAGCCATTACTTGTAACAACCTTTCTGTTCTCTCACCAGCAGTTTCAGCTGCCAGTGACGTGACTTCACCGGATACACTAGGGGATCCATCATCCCGCCGCGCCACGGGTGACACAGCAGGCGCTACACCCCTCGCCACCTCCTCCCCATAAACAGTCCGGTGGACCTCCTCTTTCTCACTCTGTATTGTCAACAGTCTCGCCCCTTCCTCTCTCCTTTGCTGCACAAAAAGTGGGCAGGTCCTAAAGGTATGGTTAGCTGCCCCACACAGGTCACATTTTCTTTCATCAGGGCACCTGTTGGCTTCATGCCCCTCCCTGCCACAATTTTTACAAAATTTTCCTTTTGTACAATCCTGCATCAAGTGTCCAAACTGAAAACATTTTCTACAATACTGGGGTTGATTTGGGTAAAAAAGGAAGCATCTACTCCCACCAATCGAAAAGTTTGAAGGGGGGTGCATTGTTCCTCCAATATCATTGCTGTCAATCTTCAACTTCGCCCAGAATTTTATTTTCCCATTAGGGATAAGATATTTATTCTTCAACCGTTCACCAGCTTTGACGTACTCGCAGTACCTCCTCAGGAAGGCCTGTATATACTCTATCCCCAGGTAAGGGTTGTAGGAATGCACAGTGATTGGTATTTCTTGCCCTGAGAATAGACTAGACACCACAATCCCGCCCAATATAGGGCTATCCTTGTGTTTTCTCAAGATCTCAAAAACTCTTATACAGTCATTCCAAGTGAAAAAAGTAACATCGTAAAGCCCTTGTCTTGGAAAATCTTGCAGGCATAAAATATCGCTACTTAACTGAACTCTGCAGAACTTTTCCAGGACTTCCTTGCAAATGTAATCCAAATTACAGGACTCTTTTCTTTCTTCATCCACAGCAAAACGAATGGTGTTCTTTAAAGCAGCCATACTGCCAGTCGCACAATCCAAGATACCAAGGCTCCCAGACGATCACTCCCCGCCGCCGGGAGGCCCCACGGAAGGACCTCCAGAAAAACCCCCTGACCAGACCACGCTGGGCAATAAACCCTACACGTGATCTTGGCCAGAAGGCCGAGAAGCGATAACCCGAAATGGGACCCAGGAAAGCGCCCGCTTCTCAGGCTAGGCCTGACAACTGTAGGAGACAGCCACGCCACACGCCGTATACTTTATTTAGCGGCGGCCCACAACACTCCATTGCTGCACATTCTAGGCCCGACTAGCCTGAAAAGCCTGACACCTTCACTGGGACCCTCTTTACACCTCTCTGTCTGCAAAGGCACGCACATGAGCCGAGGACTTTTCAAACGAGATGCCTGCAAAATTTGCATGAACTCCTCCCCTTGACCATAAGTGCAACGACGCCCGCTGATTAGTCGGCCTGCCGTTCCGTCCTCGTCTCCCCAGGCAATTAATCACACTGTCTGCCCAGCTTCTTTCGGAATATTCACAGCATGTCACAGAAACAGCACTTCAAGGTGCATCACAATTGTTTCTCGGGCCACCGGCAAGTAAATAGACAAGGAAGCTGCATGCTGCAACAGCAGGGTTCTAAAAGGTGTGTCATAATCCTCACTTGCCTTTATTCCGTCACTGGGTCCACAAGAGGGAGACACACTACGTCAGATTAATAGTTTCATTCATTCGGAGATCCAATTGAATTAGCAAATCACAAGTTGCTCCATTAAAGAAATAATTGGATCAATGCAGTAATCCTTTTGGACAAAGAAAAGGGTCTTCTTATCTGCAAATGCTTGTTTGCTAAGAGAGATAAGAAACAAAACAACAAAAAGACACAATAAATTGACACGAAATAAGACACAGGAGACAAAAATCTGTTCTTATGGATTTTTGTTGCTGAAAAGAGACATGATTCTATTTTTGGATAACTGGATAAGAGAAGTGCACCGGTCCTGGAAGTACTGCAATACCAGGTCAATGCGTGGAGTGGACAGAGCAAGCTCTTCTTCCATCTCCCTGTTCTAAAAATCCATTTAATATATGGCCCCCAGATAGGGGGCGTATCAGATATTAAACTGATAAGAACAGATACTACACTTGATCTTAGCCAAAAGGCCGAGAAGCGATAACCCGAAATGGGACCCAGGAAAGCGCCCGCTTCTCAGGCTAGGCCTGACAACTGTAGGAGACAGCCACGCCACACGCCGTATACTTTATTTAGCGGCGGCCCACAACACTCCATTGCTGCACATTCTAGGCCCGACTAGCCTGAAAAGCCTGACACCTTCACTGGGACCCTCTTTACACCTCTCTGTCTGCAAAGGCACGCACATGAGCCGAGGACTTTTCAAACGAGATGCCTGCAAAATTTGCATGAACTCCTCCCCTTGACCATAAGTGCAACGACGCCCGCTGATTAGTCGGCCTGCCGTTCCGTCCTCGTCTCCCCAGGCAATTAATCACACTGTCTGCCCAGCTTCTTTCGGAATATTCACAGCATGTCACAGAAACAGCACTTCAAGGTGCATCACAATTGTTTCTCGGGCCACCGGCAAGTAAATAGACAAGGAAGCTGCATGCTGCAACAGCAGGGTTCTAAAAGGTGTGTCATAATCCTCACTTGCCTTTATTCCGTCACTGGGTCCACAAGAGGGAGACACACTACGTCAGATTAATAGTTTCATTCATTCGGAGATCCAATTGAATTAGCAAATCACAAGTTGCTCCATTAAAGAAATAATTGGATCAATGCAGTAATCCTTTTGGACAAAGAAAAGGGTCTTCTTATCTGCAAATGCTTGTTTGCTAAGAGAGATAAGAAACAAAACAACAAAAAGACACAATAAATTGACACGAAATAAGACACAGGAGACAAAAATCTGTTCTTATGGATTTTTGTTGCTGAAAAGAGACATGATTCTATTTTTGGATAACTGGATAAGAGAAGTGCACCGGTCCTGGAAGTACTGCAATACCAGGTCAATGCGTGGAGTGGACAGAGCAAGCTCTTCTTCCATCTCCCTGTTCTAAAAATCCATTTAATATATGGCCCCCAGATAGGGGGCGTATCAGATATTAAACTGATAAGAACAGATACTACACTTGATCTTAGCCAAAAGGCCGAGAAGCGATAACCCGAAATGGGACCCAGGAAAGCGCCCGCTTCTCAGGCTAGGCCTGACAACTGTAGGAGACAGCCACGCCACACGCCGTATACTTTATTTAGCGGCGGCCCACAACACTCCATTGCTGCACATTCTAGGCCCGACTAGCCTGAAAAGCCTGACACCTTCACTGGGACCCTCTTTACACCTCTCTGTCTGCAAAGGCACGCACATGAGCCGAGGACTTTTCAAACGAGATGCCTGCAAAATTTGCATGAACTCCTCCCCTTGACCATAAGTGCAACGACGCCCGCTGATTAGTCGGCCTGCCGTTCCGTCCTCGTCTCCCCAGGCAATTAATCACACTGTCTGCCCAGCTTCTTTCGGAATATTCACAGCATGTCACAGAAACAGCACTTCAAGGTGCATCACAATTGTTTCTCGGGCCACCGGCAAGTAAATAGACAAGGAAGCTGCATGCTGCAACAGCAGGGTTCTAAAAGGTGTGTCATAATCCTCACTTGCCTTTATTCCGTCACTGGGTCCACAAGAGGGAGACACACTACGTCAGATTAATAGTTTCATTCATTCGGAGATCCAATTGAATTAGCAAATCACAAGTTGCTCCATTAAAGAAATAATTGGATCAATGCAGTAATCCTTTTGGACAAAGAAAAGGGTCTTCTTATCTGCAAATGCTTGTTTGCTAAGAGAGATAAGAAACAAAACAACAAAAAGACACAATAAATTGACACGAAATAAGACACAGGAGACAAAAATCTGTTCTTATGGATTTTTGTTGCTGAAAAGAGACATGATTCTATTTTTGGATAACTGGATAAGAGAAGTGCACCGGTCCTGGAAGTACTGCAATACCAGGTCAATGCGTGGAGTGGACAGAGCAAGCTCTTCTTCCATCTCCCTGTTCTAAAAATCCATTTAATATATGGCCCCCAGATAGGGGGCGTATCAGATATTAAACTGATAAGAACAGATACTACACTTGATCTTAGCCAAAAGGCCGAGAAGCGATAACCCGAAATGGGACCCAGGAAAGCGCCCGCTTCTCAGGCTAGGCCTGACAACTGTAGGAGACAGCCACGCCACACGCCGTATACTTTATTTAGCGGCGGCCCACAACACTCCATTGCTGCACATTCTAGGCCCGACTAGCCTGAAAAGCCTGACACCTTCACTGGGACCCTCTTTACACCTCTCTGTCTGCAAAGGCACGCACATGAGCCGAGGACTTTTCAAACGAGATGCCTGCAAAATTTGCATGAACTCCTCCCCTTGACCATAAGTGCAACGACGCCCGCTGATTAGTCGGCCTGCCGTTCCGTCCTCGTCTCCCCAGGCAATTAATCACACTGTCTGCCCAGCTTCTTTCGGAATATTCACAGCATGTCACAGAAACAGCACTTCAAGGTGCATCACAATTGTTTCTCGGGCCACCGGCAAGTAAATAGACAAGGAAGCTGCATGCTGCAACAGCAGGGTTCTAAAAGGTGTGTCATAATCCTCACTTGCCTTTATTCCGTCACTGGGTCCACAAGAGGGAGACACACTACGTCAGATTAATAGTTTCATTCATTCGGAGATCCAATTGAATTAGCAAATCACAAGTTGCTCCATTAAAGAAATAATTGGATCAATGCAGTAATCCTTTTGGACAAAGAAAAGGGTCTTCTTATCTGCAAATGCTTGTTTGCTAAGAGAGATAAGAAACAAAACAACAAAAAGACACAATAAATTGACACGAAATAAGACACAGGAGACAAAAATCTGTTCTTATGGATTTTTGTTGCTGAAAAGAGACATGATTCTATTTTTGGATAACTGGATAAGAGAAGTGCACCGGTCCTGGAAGTACTGCAATACCAGGTCAATGCGTGGAGTGGACAGAGCAAGCTCTTCTTCCATCTCCCTGTTCTAAAAATCCATTTAATATATGGCCCCCAGATAGGGGGCGTATCAGATATTAAACTGATAAGAACAGATACTACACTTGATCTTAGCCAAAAGGCCGAGAAGCGATAACCCGAAATGGGACCCAGGAAAGCGCCCGCTTCTCAGGCTAGGCCTGACAACTGTAGGAGACAGCCACGCCACACGCCGTATACTTTATTTAGCGGCGGCCCACAACACTCCATTGCTGCACATTCTAGGCCCGACTAGCCTGAAAAGCCTGACACCTTCACTGGGACCCTCTTTACACCTCTCTGTCTGCAAAGGCACGCACATGAGCCGAGGACTTTTCAAACGAGATGCCTGCAAAATTTGCATGAACTCCTCCCCTTGACCATAAGTGCAACGACGCCCGCTGATTAGTCGGCCTGCCGTTCCGTCCTCGTCTCCCCAGGCAATTAATCACACTGTCTGCCCAGCTTCTTTCGGAATATTCACAGCATGTCACAGAAACAGCACTTCAAGGTGCATCACAATTGTTTCTCGGGCCACCGGCAAGTAAATAGACAAGGAAGCTGCATGCTGCAACAGCAGGGTTCTAAAAGGTGTGTCATAATCCTCACTTGCCTTTATTCCGTCACTGGGTCCACAAGAGGGAGACACACTACGTCAGATTAATAGTTTCATTCATTCGGAGATCCAATTGAATTAGCAAATCACAAGTTGCTCCATTAAAGAAATAATTGGATCAATGCAGTAATCCTTTTGGACAAAGAAAAGGGTCTTCTTATCTGCAAATGCTTGTTTGCTAAGAGAGATAAGAAACAAAACAACAAAAAGACACAATAAATTGACACGAAATAAGACACAGGAGACAAAAATCTGTTCTTATGGATTTTTGTTGCTGAAAAGAGACATGATTCTATTTTTGGATAACTGGATAAGAGAAGTGCACCGGTCCTGGAAGTACTGCAATACCAGGTCAATGCGTGGAGTGGACAGAGCAAGCTCTTCTTCCATCTCCCTGTTCTAAAAATCCATTTAATATATGGCCCCCAGATAGGGGGCGTATCAGATATTAAACTGATAAGAACAGATACTACACTTGATCTTAGCCAAAAGGCCGAGAAGCGATAACCCGAAATGGGACCCAGGAAAGCGCCCGCTTCTCAGGCTAGGCCTGACAACTGTAGGAGACAGCCACGCCACACGCCGTATACTTTATTTAGCGGCGGCCCACAACACTCCATTGCTGCACATTCTAGGCCCGACTAGCCTGAAAAGCCTGACACCTTCACTGGGACCCTCTTTACACCTCTCTGTCTGCAAAGGCACGCACATGAGCCGAGGACTTTTCAAACGAGATGCCTGCAAAATTTGCATGAACTCCTCCCCTTGACCATAAGTGCAACGACGCCCGCTGATTAGTCGGCCTGCCGTTCCGTCCTCGTCTCCCCAGGCAATTAATCACACTGTCTGCCCAGCTTCTTTCGGAATATTCACAGCATGTCACAGAAACAGCACTTCAAGGTGCATCACAATTGTTTCTCGGGCCACCGGCAAGTAAATAGACAAGGAAGCTGCATGCTGCAACAGCAGGGTTCTAAAAGGTGTGTCATAATCCTCACTTGCCTTTATTCCGTCACTGGGTCCACAAGAGGGAGACACACTACGTCAGATTAATAGTTTCATTCATTCGGAGATCCAATTGAATTAGCAAATCACAAGTTGCTCCATTAAAGAAATAATTGGATCAATGCAGTAATCCTTTTGGACAAAGAAAAGGGTCTTCTTATCTGCAAATGCTTGTTTGCTAAGAGAGATAAGAAACAAAACAACAAAAAGACACAATAAATTGACACGAAATAAGACACAGGAGACAAAAATCTGTTCTTATGGATTTTTGTTGCTGAAAAGAGACATGATTCTATTTTTGGATAACTGGATAAGAGAAGTGCACCGGTCCTGGAAGTACTGCAATACCAGGTCAATGCGTGGAGTGGACAGAGCAAGCTCTTCTTCCATCTCCCTGTTCTAAAAATCCATTTAATATATGGCCCCCAGATAGGGGGCGTATCAGATATTAAACTGATAAGAACAGATACTACACTTGATCTTAGCCAAAAGGCCGAGAAGCGATAACCCGAAATGGGACCCAGGAAAGCGCCCGCTTCTCAGGCTAGGCCTGACAACTGTAGGAGACAGCCACGCCACACGCCGTATACTTTATTTAGCGGCGGCCCACAACACTCCATTGCTGCACATTCTAGGCCCGACTAGCCTGAAAAGCCTGACACCTTCACTGGGACCCTCTTTACACCTCTCTGTCTGCAAAGGCACGCACATGAGCCGAGGACTTTTCAAACGAGATGCCTGCAAAATTTGCATGAACTCCTCCCCTTGACCATAAGTGCAACGACGCCCGCTGATTAGTCGGCCTGCCGTTCCGTCCTCGTCTCCCCAGGCAATTAATCACACTGTCTGCCCAGCTTCTTTCGGAATATTCACAGCATGTCACAGAAACAGCACTTCAAGGTGCATCACAATTGTTTCTCGGGCCACCGGCAAGTAAATAGACAAGGAAGCTGCATGCTGCAACAGCAGGGTTCTAAAAGGTGTGTCATAATCCTCACTTGCCTTTATTCCGTCACTGGGTCCACAAGAGGGAGACACACTACGTCAGATTAATAGTTTCATTCATTCGGAGATCCAATTGAATTAGCAAATCACAAGTTGCTCCATTAAAGAAATAATTGGATCAATGCAGTAATCCTTTTGGACAAAGAAAAGGGTCTTCTTATCTGCAAATGCTTGTTTGCTAAGAGAGATAAGAAACAAAACAACAAAAAGACACAATAAATTGACACGAAATAAGACACAGGAGACAAAAATCTGTTCTTATGGATTTTTGTTGCTGAAAAGAGACATGATTCTATTTTTGGATAACTGGATAAGAGAAGTGCACCGGTCCTGGAAGTACTGCAATACCAGGTCAATGCGTGGAGTGGACAGAGCAAGCTCTTCTTCCATCTCCCTGTTCTAAAAATCCATTTAATATATGGCCCCCAGATAGGGGGCGTATCAGATATTAAACTGATAAGAACAGATACTACACTTGATCTTAGCCAAAAGGCCGAGAAGCGATAACCCGAAATGGGACCCAGGAAAGCGCCCGCTTCTCAGGCTAGGCCTGACAACTGTAGGAGACAGCCACGCCACACGCCGTATACTTTATTTAGCGGCGGCCCACAACACTCCATTGCTGCACATTCTAGGCCCGACTAGCCTGAAAAGCCTGACACCTTCACTGGGACCCTCTTTACACCTCTCTGTCTGCAAAGGCACGCACATGAGCCGAGGACTTTTCAAACGAGATGCCTGCAAAATTTGCATGAACTCCTCCCCTTGACCATAAGTGCAACGACGCCCGCTGATTAGTCGGCCTGCCGTTCCGTCCTCGTCTCCCCAGGCAATTAATCACACTGTCTGCCCAGCTTCTTTCGGAATATTCACAGCATGTCACAGAAACAGCACTTCAAGGTGCATCACAATTGTTTCTCGGGCCACCGGCAAGTAAATAGACAAGGAAGCTGCATGCTGCAACAGCAGGGTTCTAAAAGGTGTGTCATAATCCTCACTTGCCTTTATTCCGTCACTGGGTCCACAAGAGGGAGACACACTACGTCAGATTAATAGTTTCATTCATTCGGAGATCCAATTGAATTAGCAAATCACAAGTTGCTCCATTAAAGAAATAATTGGATCAATGCAGTAATCCTTTTGGACAAAGAAAAGGGTCTTCTTATCTGCAAATGCTTGTTTGCTAAGAGAGATAAGAAACAAAACAACAAAAAGACACAATAAATTGACACGAAATAAGACACAGGAGACAAAAATCTGTTCTTATGGATTTTTGTTGCTGAAAAGAGACATGATTCTATTTTTGGATAACTGGATAAGAGAAGTGCACCGGTCCTGGAAGTACTGCAATACCAGGTCAATGCGTGGAGTGGACAGAGCAAGCTCTTCTTCCATCTCCCTGTTCTAAAAATCCATTTAATATATGGCCCCCAGATAGGGGGCGTATCAGATATTAAACTGATAAGAACAGATACTACACTTGATCTTAGCCAAAAGGCCGAGAAGCGATAACCCGAAATGGGACCCAGGAAAGCGCCCGCTTCTCAGGCTAGGCCTGACAACTGTAGGAGACAGCCACGCCACACGCCGTATACTTTATTTAGCGGCGGCCCACAACACTCCATTGCTGCACATTCTAGGCCCGACTAGCCTGAAAAGCCTGACACCTTCACTGGGACCCTCTTTACACCTCTCTGTCTGCAAAGGCACGCACATGAGCCGAGGACTTTTCAAACGAGATGCCTGCAAAATTTGCATGAACTCCTCCCCTTGACCATAAGTGCAACGACGCCCGCTGATTAGTCGGCCTGCCGTTCCGTCCTCGTCTCCCCAGGCAATTAATCACACTGTCTGCCCAGCTTCTTTCGGAATATTCACAGCATGTCACAGAAACAGCACTTCAAGGTGCATCACAATTGTTTCTCGGGCCACCGGCAAGTAAATAGACAAGGAAGCTGCATGCTGCAACAGCAGGGTTCTAAAAGGTGTGTCATAATCCTCACTTGCCTTTATTCCGTCACTGGGTCCACAAGAGGGAGACACACTACGTCAGATTAATAGTTTCATTCATTCGGAGATCCAATTGAATTAGCAAATCACAAGTTGCTCCATTAAAGAAATAATTGGATCAATGCAGTAATCCTTTTGGACAAAGAAAAGGGTCTTCTTATCTGCAAATGCTTGTTTGCTAAGAGAGATAAGAAACAAAACAACAAAAAGACACAATAAATTGACACGAAATAAGACACAGGAGACAAAAATCTGTTCTTATGGATTTTTGTTGCTGAAAAGAGACATGATTCTATTTTTGGATAACTGGATAAGAGAAGTGCACCGGTCCTGGAAGTACTGCAATACCAGGTCAATGCGTGGAGTGGACAGAGCAAGCTCTTCTTCCATCTCCCTGTTCTAAAAATCCATTTAATATATGGCCCCCAGATAGGGGGCGTATCAGATATTAAACTGATAAGAACAGATACTACACTTGATCTTAGCCAAAAGGCCGAGAAGCGATAACCCGAAATGGGACCCAGGAAAGCGCCCGCTTCTCAGGCTAGGCCTGACAACTGTAGGAGACAGCCACGCCACACGCCGTATACTTTATTTAGCGGCGGCCCACAACACTCCATTGCTGCACATTCTAGGCCCGACTAGCCTGAAAAGCCTGACACCTTCACTGGGACCCTCTTTACACCTCTCTGTCTGCAAAGGCACGCACATGAGCCGAGGACTTTTCAAACGAGATGCCTGCAAAATTTGCATGAACTCCTCCCCTTGACCATAAGTGCAACGACGCCCGCTGATTAGTCGGCCTGCCGTTCCGTCCTCGTCTCCCCAGGCAATTAATCACACTGTCTGCCCAGCTTCTTTCGGAATATTCACAGCATGTCACAGAAACAGCACTTCAAGGTGCATCACAATTGTTTCTCGGGCCACCGGCAAGTAAATAGACAAGGAAGCTGCATGCTGCAACAGCAGGGTTCTAAAAGGTGTGTCATAATCCTCACTTGCCTTTATTCCGTCACTGGGTCCACAAGAGGGAGACACACTACGTCAGATTAATAGTTTCATTCATTCGGAGATCCAATTGAATTAGCAAATCACAAGTTGCTCCATTAAAGAAATAATTGGATCAATGCAGTAATCCTTTTGGACAAAGAAAAGGGTCTTCTTATCTGCAAATGCTTGTTTGCTAAGAGAGATAAGAAACAAAACAACAAAAAGACACAATAAATTGACACGAAATAAGACACAGGAGACAAAAATCTGTTCTTATGGATTTTTGTTGCTGAAAAGAGACATGATTCTATTTTTGGATAACTGGATAAGAGAAGTGCACCGGTCCTGGAAGTACTGCAATACCAGGTCAATGCGTGGAGTGGACAGAGCAAGCTCTTCTTCCATCTCCCTGTTCTAAAAATCCATTTAATATATGGCCCCCAGATAGGGGGCGTATCAGATATTAAACTGATAAGAACAGATTTTTTTTTTTTTTTTATTGAAAGCCTAGGTAGTCTGAAAGACTCCAATCAGTGCTCTCGTGCCCAAGTGTCCGAAAAAATAAGTGAAAACTTAAAAAACGTGCACAAGGGATGCAGAACTGGCCCTCCTCAATAAAGGAAAGGCCCTAGTCCCCGACCCCCGGATCCATAAGGACCCTTAGGGGGCAAGGGTCTTCAGACCCCCCTTCGCTGCGAGGCTAGGGGGGGTCCCTTTGGCCCTGGGATCCACCGAGGCTTCACCCAGGGCTCGACAACTAGCTCACCCCCGGGAGGGTGAGCCAACGATGGGGTTTTCAGGGGGACCGGAACCTGATGGCCACACAGCCCCCCCTAGATCTTCGGGGGTATAGAGCCCATAAGGACCTTATCCGCACCCTAAAATCCGTGAATAAAACATAGAAAAAAGTGGAGTGACAAAACAGGTGAGAAAATAAATAGTGCCGTGTATAACGGCCCCAGCCTTTCGGCCGAGATTTTAAAAATTATTCCTGCCTAGCCAAAAGGCCGGGGCAAGGAAAGGTGTGTGGCTTGAAAGTGGGGTTTGTGCAAAGTGCCGTATCAAGTGAGGGTCCCACGCCCCAGGTGATTATGGCACCCCTGGGTCACCACTCCAGGGGCACTAGCCCAGGCTTTCAAAGCCACCGGCCTTCCGGCCAGACCAAGCTTTCCCATGGTCCTTTCAGGCACAGGCAAACCCTACTCAGACAGGTACTCACTTGATCTTAGCCAAAAGGCCGAGAAGCGATAACCCGAAATGGGACCCAGGAAAGCGCCCGCTTCTCAGGCTAGGCCTGACAACTGTAGGAGACAGCCACGCCACACGCCGTATACTTTATTTAGCGGCGGCCCACAACACTCCATTGCTGCACATTCTAGGCCCGACTAGCCTGAAAAGCCTGACACCTTCACTGGGACCCTCTTTACACCTCTCTGTCTGCAAAGGCACGCACATGAGCCGAGGACTTTTCAAACGAGATGCCTGCAAAATTTGCATGAACTCCTCCCCTTGACCATAAGTGCAACGACGCCCGCTGATTAGTCGGCCTGCCGTTCCGTCCTCGTCTCCCCAGGCAATTAATCACACTGTCTGCCCAGCTTCTTTCGGAATATTCACAGCATGTCACAGAAACAGCACTTCAAGGTGCATCACAATTGTTTCTCGGGCCACCGGCAAGTAAATAGACAAGGAAGCTGCATGCTGCAACAGCAGGGTTCTAAAAGGTGTGTCATAATCCTCACTTGCCTTTATTCCGTCACTGGGTCCACAAGAGGGAGACACACTACGTCAGATTAATAGTTTCATTCATTCGGAGATCCAATTGAATTAGCAAATCACAAGTTGCTCCATTAAAGAAATAATTGGATCAATGCAGTAATCCTTTTGGACAAAGAAAAGGGTCTTCTTATCTGCAAATGCTTGTTTGCTAAGAGAGATAAGAAACAAAACAACAAAAAGACACAATAAATTGACACGAAATAAGACACAGGAGACAAAAATCTGTTCTTATGGATTTTTGTTGCTGAAAAGAGACATGATTCTATTTTTGGATAACTGGATAAGAGAAGTGCACCGGTCCTGGAAGTACTGCAATACCAGGTCAATGCGTGGAGTGGACAGAGCAAGCTCTTCTTCCATCTCCCTGTTCTAAAAATCCATTTAATATATGGCCCCCAGATAGGGGGCGTATCAGATATTAAACTGATAAGAACAGATACTACACTTGATCTTAGCCAAAAGGCCGAGAAGCGATAACCCGAAATGGGACCCAGGAAAGCGCCCGCTTCTCAGGCTAGGCCTGACAACTGTAGGAGACAGCCACGCCACACGCCGTATACTTTATTTAGCGGCGGCCCACAACACTCCATTGCTGCACATTCTAGGCCCGACTAGCCTGAAAAGCCTGACACCTTCACTGGGACCC
This sequence comes from Mixophyes fleayi, assembly GCF_038048845.1. Taxonomy (NCBI): domain Eukaryota; kingdom Metazoa; phylum Chordata; class Amphibia; order Anura; family Limnodynastidae; genus Mixophyes; species Mixophyes fleayi. The sequence continues at coordinate 67,100 of NW_027446002.1, forward strand.
TCTTTACACCTCTCTGTCTGCAAAGGCACGCACATGAGCCGAGGACTTTTCAAACGAGATGCCTGCAAAATTTGCATGAACTCCTCCCCTTGACCATAAGTGCAACGACGCCCGCTGATTAGTCGGCCTGCCGTTCCGTCCTCGTCTCCCCAGGCAATTAATCACACTGTCTGCCCAGCTTCTTTCGGAATATTCACAGCATGTCACAGAAACAGCACTTCAAGGTGCATCACAATTGTTTCTCGGGCCACCGGCAAGTAAATAGACAAGGAAGCTGCATGCTGCAACAGCAGGGTTCTAAAAGGTGTGTCATAATCCTCACTTGCCTTTATTCCGTCACTGGGTCCACAAGAGGGAGACACACTACGTCAGATTAATAGTTTCATTCATTCGGAGATCCAATTGAATTAGCAAATCACAAGTTGCTCCATTAAAGAAATAATTGGATCAATGCAGTAATCCTTTTGGACAAAGAAAAGGGTCTTCTTATCTGCAAATGCTTGTTTGCTAAGAGAGATAAGAAACAAAACAACAAAAAGACACAATAAATTGACACGAAATAAGACACAGGAGACAAAAATCTGTTCTTATGGATTTTTGTTGCTGAAAAGAGACATGATTCTATTTTTGGATAACTGGATAAGAGAAGTGCACCGGTCCTGGAAGTACTGCAATACCAGGTCAATGCGTGGAGTGGACAGAGCAAGCTCTTCTTCCATCTCCCTGTTCTAAAAATCCATTTAATATATGGCCCCCAGATAGGGGGCGTATCAGATATTAAACTGATAAGAACAGATACTACACTTGATCTTAGCCAAAAGGCCGAGAAGCGATAACCCGAAATGGGACCCAGGAAAGCGCCCGCTTCTCAGGCTAGGCCTGACAACTGTAGGAGACAGCCACGCCACACGCCGTATACTTTATTTAGCGGCGGCCCACAACACTCCATTGCTGCACATTCTAGGCCCGACTAGCCTGAAAAGCCTGACACCTTCACTGGGACCCTCTTTACACCTCTCTGTCTGCAAAGGCACGCACATGAGCCGAGGACTTTTCAAACGAGATGCCTGCAAAATTTGCATGAACTCCTCCCCTTGACCATAAGTGCAACGACGCCCGCTGATTAGTCGGCCTGCCGTTCCGTCCTCGTCTCCCCAGGCAATTAATCACACTGTCTGCCCAGCTTCTTTCGGAATATTCACAGCATGTCACAGAAACAGCACTTCAAGGTGCATCACAATTGTTTCTCGGGCCACCGGCAAGTAAATAGACAAGGAAGCTGCATGCTGCAACAGCAGGGTTCTAAAAGGTGTGTCATAATCCTCACTTGCCTTTATTCCGTCACTGGGTCCACAAGAGGGAGACACACTACGTCAGATTAATAGTTTCATTCATTCGGAGATCCAATTGAATTAGCAAATCACAAGTTGCTCCATTAAAGAAATAATTGGATCAATGCAGTAATCCTTTTGGACAAAGAAAAGGGTCTTCTTATCTGCAAATGCTTGTTTGCTAAGAGAGATAAGAAACAAAACAACAAAAAGACACAATAAATTGACACGAAATAAGACACAGGAGACAAAAATCTGTTCTTATGGATTTTTGTTGCTGAAAAGAGACATGATTCTATTTTTGGATAACTGGATAAGAGAAGTGCACCGGTCCTGGAAGTACTGCAATACCAGGTCAATGCGTGGAGTGGACAGAGCAAGCTCTTCTTCCATCTCCCTGTTCTAAAAATCCATTTAATATATGGCCCCCAGATAGGGGGCGTATCAGATATTAAACTGATAAGAACAGATTTATTGAGGACAGACACAAAGGGAAGGGTGCATAAATAGACATGACATTCAATAATACTTCATGCTGTGAAGGGGAATGGGTTGGAGGGGGAAAGGGAGGGGAGCACAAACCAAAGTTTTTATTGAAAATAGACACAATGGGGAGGAGGAGAAGAGGAGACAACAATCAATCAATTACAATCAATCGTCGTCTTCATCTTCCTCAGGACTGTCAAGGGTGTTATAGTCTCTTAACAGGCTATGGATAAGCCTGCGACAGTCCTGGATGGTCATCTTCTCCCGCTTCAAGATGAGGCGGTTCCTGGCAAGCCACATAGCGTCCTTAAAACAGTTCATAAGGCGCCAGGCCTCCTGGATTGCCTCAACGGTGTGAGTCCCAGGAAATAATCCATAAAATACCGAATGGTATGAGAGGCAAGTCCTGGGCACACTGTCCTTAAGTTCATGTTCCAGGGCATCCAACAATGCCTGTGCAGTGGGACAGTCCCAAAAGATATGTTGAGCAGTCTCCCTCTTGGTAATACAAAAGGGGCAGTGAACATATCTGCACAGGTTTCGGGAGTGCATAAATGTCCTGAGAGGCAAACCCCCCTGAATGGCCATCCATGCAATGTCTTTATGTCCATTAGTCAGTCTCTTAGAGGCCACATTCTCCCAAACATGTTTGGCCGTGGCCACAGGGAGCCCTGGAACAGACTCCATAATGTCCTTAGCTCTGATGAGCTTGTGGATAGTTTTAGGTTTCCACAAGTCTGGTTTAAGTCCCTCCAGATGGTGCTCCCTCACAAATTGTCCAACATCCAGGTAAAACCAAGGTGTAGTCCAGTTGTAAGGGAAGGAGCTGTCCCACTTGTCCCAACCAAGTTTCCTCCAAAGAGGAAGAAGGAAAAAGCGTGACATGGACTTCCCAGCAGAGCAAACGTTCTTTTCAAGGAGTGTCCTGCGGATACAGTTGCAAACAAAGAAGGCCCGCAGCATGGTGGGGATATCAGGGATCCCTTTCCCACCTTTGTGGGGCTCCTTGTACATAACAGACCGCTTCACTCTGTCCATTTTGGAGCCCCAGATGAAGTGAAAGACTGTCCTCGTGATGGTCTTACAGACGGCAGCAAGAGGTGGCCAAGCTTGGGCCGTGTACTGAAGAACGGGAAGAATCTCGTTGCGCAGTACCAGTGCTTTCCCTTCGATGGTAAGAAGTCTGAGGCTCCACAGTCCAATCTTTTGCCGGACTGTTGCCAGTCTCTCTTCCCAGCACTTCAGGGCCGCCTCCTCTCCACCGAACCAAACTCCAAGAATTTTGATGAAGTCCGGCTTGATTGTGAAGGGGAATGCAGCGGGGGATGACAGGTGCCACTGACCAAACAGCATTGCCTCTGACTTCCCGCAGTTGACTTTTGCCCCTGAAGCTTGGCCGAAGTTGTTGCAGGTCTGGACGAGTGCTGCCACCGAACGCTGATCAGCGCAGAAGACAGTGACGTCGTCCATGTAGAGCGAACACTTGGCCTCTAGTCGGTCTGGACCCGGTGCGGTGATCCCTCTGATCTCTGGGTTTCGCCCGATGGACATCGCAAAGAGCTCTATACAACAGACAAAAAGGAGAGGTGAAAGAGGGCAGCCTTGTCTGACCCCAGACAGTACAGAGAAGGGGTCAGTCTTCCAGCCGTTCACCAACACCGAGCTGTAAATATCAAGGTACATCAGGTTAACATAAGAACAAAACATATCACCCAATCCAAACCTGCACAGAACCTTACGCATAAAACCATGAGAGACACGATCAAAGGCCTTCTCCTGATCAAGACTGACCAGGGCCACATGTGCGTGGCGGTCTTTGATATAATGAACCGTGTCCCTCAGCAGCGCAAGGCTGTCTGCAATCCTTCTACCAGGAATGCCACAAGTCTGATCAGGATGAACAATTCGCCCAATGACAACCTTTAGCCTGTTGGCTAGTACCTTGGCCAAAATCTTGTAGTCCACGTTCAGGAGGGAGATGGGCCTCCAATTTTTGAGGTCACATCTCTCTCCCTTGCGCTTGTACAAAATCGTGATCAAGCCCTCTCTCAGAGTAGGAGGCATCCTGCCCTCCACCACCATCTCCTCATACAGCTCTAGCAGGTCCGGGCCAATGAGGTCCCACAGCGCTACATAGAGCTCGGCTGGGAGGCCATCACTGCCCGGGGTCCTGCCCGGCCTAAAGGATTTAGCGGCAGAGTGCAGCTCCCCCAAGGTGAGGGGGGCATCCATAGCTGCCCTACCTGTAGGATCAATAGGGTTAGTGATACCTGACAGGAAAGATTCAGCTGCGTCGTCGTCTGTAGTCTTAGGGGAGTAGAGTTTGCCGTAGTAGTCTGAGACGACTCCCATGACGCCCTCCTTCCCCCTCCTGGGGGTGCCAGACTCGTCCCGCAGCTCAGTCAGGGGCGTGTGGCCGGAGTGGAGTTTTCTGAAAAAGAAAGAATTACATTTCTCACCCTTCTCCAGATTCTCCACCTTGGAACGGAAGATGATGCGATTGGCCTCTTCCTCGAAGTGCCTTTTCAGGCCCCCTTTGGCCTCAGCCAGATCATCCTTCACATCCCATCCGCAGAGTTGGAGATCCAGCAGGGACTGCAGCTGACGCTGAAGTCTCCTGAAGTTTCTCTTCCTCTCACACGCCTGTTGGCGGCCTTTAGCCTGAAAGAAACTGCGAAACTTGCCCTTGACATACTCCCACCAGTTAGACATACAGTCAAAATACATTTTGTCATTTTTCCACATTACATAGGCATCCCTCAGCTCAACCATCACCTCTTCCTTTCCCAGCAGAGCGCAGTTCAGCTTCCAAGAGCCAGGGCCGGGAGGGAACCCGTGACCCAGAACACCTTCAAAGAGAATGGCCCTATGATCAGAGAAAAAGCAGGGAACCATGACATGCCTGTTTTGTCTTACCGCTCTCGATGTAAACACAAAGTCAATCCGGGAACGCACTGAGCCATCGGGGCGGCTCCAAGTATAATTCACAGAGCCGGCCCCCATAGATCCCACTGCATCCCGCAAGGATGCTTCGGCTACCATCTCCTGCAACAACCTGGAAGAAACATCAAGTTTAGCATTAGTACAAGAACTCCTACCATCTTCCTCTATAGGACAGTTAAAGTCCCCAGCCATCACTACCGCCCTGGTGGTTGCGAGCTGGGCCCGCAGGGTCTGGAAAAGCTCCAAACGCTCATTCTTACCCGGGGATGCATACACACAGATAAGCCTGATAGGCTCACCCGCCCAGGAGCCATCTACGATAAGCAATCTGCCGCAGACAAACTCCTGAACGGAATCTAATGTGAAGAGGCTTCCCCTGATAAGAATGGCGACCCCTGCAGACTTACAGTCACTCCCCCCAGACCAATAGGAGGGCCCGTGAGACCACTGCCTCCCCAGATGCCTGTAGGAACTAGAGAAAGGGAGAGAACATTCCTGCAACATGTAAACATCACATTTCTGACTGTCAAGAAAGGTAAACACAGACTGACGTCTAATCTTATCCTTCACACTCCTCACATTAATGGTAAAAAGAGAAAAGTTAGCCATTAGTTGGGAGAAAAAAGAGAGTTAGCACAGTCAATACATCAGTTACCCTCCTTGTCCGGTGGGACTTGGTCCGGTCTGCCCGTGTCCCCTTCGGGTGGGAGCAGACCTTTCTCCTCTAGCTGGTCGAATAGGCAGATTTGGGGCAGTTGTAGGAATTCTTCCTCCTCCTGCTCAGAATCCAGCAGCTCATCCACCATCTCTACCAGGGCCCCCTCTGACGGGAGAGGGTCCTCTTCCAGCTCGATTGCCTTTTTCTTGGAAGGGTCAGAGTCGCCAGCTGGGCTGTCCAGCTCTTTCCGCTTCCTTCTTTGTTTGTTCTCATCACCTGCAGACACAAGAGGGAGGAGGGGGGGGAAATCCTCCAGGGAAAGGGAGGGAGCTGCAGTAGCGGTGGAGGGGGTTAGTGCTACTGCAGGGGGGGGGGGGTGTTGTGACAGCGGGGAGGGAGGGGGGTGCTGTCACAACAGGGGTGGGAGATATCTTACCAGCTCTTGGCTGCGGTGTGGGCTTCTGTTGCTTCCTCTGGGCTGGCTTGGGCTGCAGGGCAGGGGCAGGTCCGCTTTCCGGCAGTCCAATCCCGGCAGCTGCAGCGTAGGATCTGGCCCTCTGGGGGCAGTCCCTGTAGATGTGGCTGGCCAGGCCGCAGAGGTTGCAGGACAATTTTCTTGGGCAATCCTTGGACTCGTGCCCCGCCACCTTGCAGTTCCTGCAGGCTGAGACCTTGCAGCTTCTCGCCATGTGGTCAGCTTCCCCGCATTTCCTGCAGTTCCTCGGCTGATCGGCATAGTGGAGGAGGCCGGCAGAGCCGCCCAGGGCAAAGCTTGATGGCAGGTGTTGGAGTCCGTCAGTTGCCGTGCTGTCTTTCCTCAGTCTGATGATAATGGACCACTTGCCTGTCCAGAAGCCGTTGACATCCAGGATCTTGGAGGGGTCCTTGACCACGGAGCAGAAGCGGCTCAGGAAGGTAGCGATGTCCTTACCAGGGGTGTGAGGATTTCTCATGGAGACCGTTACTCTTCTCTCCTCTCTCTGGATGGGGCAGTTCCCCACGAAGCGGGAGAAGGGAGACTCCGGTCTCGCAGTCTTCACTGCCTCCCAGTACCTCTTGCAGATGGCAATGGAGGCGAAGGTGATGTACCATATCCCTTTCAGGTAATTCTGCACGCTGAGGGTTTCAGCCTTGGAGAAGCCCTGGTCCAGGATCATCTTCTTGCCGAAGGTCTCGGCCGTCATGTCTGGGACCCTTCCTTCCACTTCCTTCAGCTTCAGGACCACGGTCTGCCTCATCCAGGGTTCCAGGGTGGGGGTCTTCTGGGGGGTGTCCTGGTTGGGCTGGCCTTGTCCGGTAGCAGCAGGGGCGGTGGAGGCAGAGGTTCCGGCCACGGGGAGAGGCTTCGGGGCGGTGTTCTTTCCTCCCTTCTTCCCAGGGGCAGGAGCAGGGGTGGAGGCAGGAGCTGGGGTAGCTGAGGCCATCGTCCTGGCTCTTCCTGGGGTAGAGAGGCTGGTCGTCCGGGGTGGAGGGAGCAGTGCAGATGTCCTCCCGCTGGGTAGAGAGGAGCAGGGGCTTCCGCTGAAGAGGAGGCGCTTCTTCCAGTGGAGCAGGGCCCGAGGAGAGGAGGGCTTCTTCAGCCGGAGGTGCTCCCGGCGTCTTCTTCCCGGCAGGCAGGGGGGGTCGGCAGCGCTTCTTCCCCGGGGTCGGTCTTCTTGCTCCTGGCCGGCTTTGATCGGGTAACACAAGTCTCAAACAGTTCCTCACCAGGGTTAGAGTGTGCTATCGGATGAGCCACACTCAGGTATGTCCTCTGGGTTTTGGGCAGGAGAGAGACAAGTGCACCATGCAGCAGAGTCTACATCAGCCCCTCACCAATGTTAGAGTGCGCTATCGGATGAGCCACACTCAGCATAACCTCCACCGGGTAGTTGGTAAACTGATAAGAACAGATACTACACTTGATCTTAGCCAAAAGGCCGAGAAGCGATAACCCGAAATGGGACCCAGGAAAGCGCCCGCTTCTCAGGCTAGGCCTGACAACTGTAGGAGACAGCCACGCCACACGCCGTATACTTTATTTAGCGGCGGCCCACAACACTCCATTGCTGCACATTCTAGGCCCGACTAGCCTGAAAAGCCTGACACCTTCACTGGGACCCTCTTTACACCTCTCTGTCTGCAAAGGCACGCACATGAGCCGAGGACTTTTCAAACGAGATGCCTGCAAAATTTGCATGAACTCCTCCCCTTGACCATAAGTGCAACGACGCCCGCTGATTAGTCGGCCTGCCGTTCCGTCCTCGTCTCCCCAGGCAATTAATCACACTGTCTGCCCAGCTTCTTTCGGAATATTCACAGCATGTCACAGAAACAGCACTTCAAGGTGCATCACAATTGTTTCTCGGGCCACCGGCAAGTAAATAGACAAGGAAGCTGCATGCTGCAACAGCAGGGTTCTAAAAGGTGTGTCATAATCCTCACTTGCCTTTATTCCGTCACTGGGTCCACAAGAGGGAGACACACTACGTCAGATTAATAGTTTCATTCATTCGGAGATCCAATTGAATTAGCAAATCACAAGTTGCTCCATTAAAGAAATAATTGGATCAATGCAGTAATCCTTTTGGACAAAGAAAAGGGTCTTCTTATCTGCAAATGCTTGTTTGCTAAGAGAGATAAGAAACAAAACAACAAAAAGACACAATAAATTGACACGAAATAAGACACAGGAGACAAAAATCTGTTCTTATGGATTTTTGTTGCTGAAAAGAGACATGATTCTATTTTTGGATAACTGGATAAGAGAAGTGCACCGGTCCTGGAAGTACTGCAATACCAGGTCAATGCGTGGAGTGGACAGAGCAAGCTCTTCTTCCATCTCCCTGTTCTAAAAATCCATTTAATATATGGCCCCCAGATAGGGGGCGTATCAGATATTAAACTGATAAGAACAGATACTACACTTGATCTTAGCCAAAAGGCCGAGAAGCGATAACCCGAAATGGGACCCAGGAAAGCGCCCGCTTCTCAGGCTAGGCCTGACAACTGTAGGAGACAGCCACGCCACACGCCGTATACTTTATTTAGCGGCGGCCCACAACACTCCATTGCTGCACATTCTAGGCCCGACTAGCCTGAAAAGCCTGACACCTTCACTGGGACCCTCTTTACACCTCTCTGTCTGCAAAGGCACGCACATGAGCCGAGGACTTTTCAAACGAGATGCCTGCAAAATTTGCATGAACTCCTCCCCTTGACCATAAGTGCAACGACGCCCGCTGATTAGTCGGCCTGCCGTTCCGTCCTCGTCTCCCCAGGCAATTAATCACACTGTCTGCCCAGCTTCTTTCGGAATATTCACAGCATGTCACAGAAACAGCACTTCAAGGTGCATCACAATTGTTTCTCGGGCCACCGGCAAGTAAATAGACAAGGAAGCTGCATGCTGCAACAGCAGGGTTCTAAAAGGTGTGTCATAATCCTCACTTGCCTTTATTCCGTCACTGGGTCCACAAGAGGGAGACACACTACGTCAGATTAATAGTTTCATTCATTCGGAGATCCAATTGAATTAGCAAATCACAAGTTGCTCCATTAAAGAAATAATTGGATCAATGCAGTAATCCTTTTGGACAAAGAAAAGGGTCTTCTTATCTGCAAATGCTTGTTTGCTAAGAGAGATAAGAAACAAAACAACAAAAAGACACAATAAATTGACACGAAATAAGACACAGGAGACAAAAATCTGTTCTTATGGATTTTTGTTGCTGAAAAGAGACATGATTCTATTTTTGGATAACTGGATAAGAGAAGTGCACCGGTCCTGGAAGTACTGCAATACCAGGTCAATGCGTGGAGTGGACAGAGCAAGCTCTTCTTCCATCTCCCTGTTCTAAAAATCCATTTAATATATGGCCCCCAGATAGGGGGCGTATCAGATATTAAACTGATAAGAACAGATACTACACTTGATCTTAGCCAAAAGGCCGAGAAGCGATAACCCGAAATGGGACCCAGGAAAGCGCCCGCTTCTCAGGCTAGGCCTGACAACTGTAGGAGACAGCCACGCCACACGCCGTATACTTTATTTAGCGGCGGCCCACAACACTCCATTGCTGCACATTCTAGGCCCGACTAGCCTGAAAAGCCTGACACCTTCACTGGGACCCTCTTTACACCTCTCTGTCTGCAAAGGCACGCACATGAGCCGAGGACTTTTCAAACGAGATGCCTGCAAAATTTGCATGAACTCCTCCCCTTGACCATAAGTGCAACGACGCCCGCTGATTAGTCGGCCTGCCGTTCCGTCCTCGTCTCCCCAGGCAATTAATCACACTGTCTGCCCAGCTTCTTTCGGAATATTCACAGCATGTCACAGAAACAGCACTTCAAGGTGCATCACAATTGTTTCTCGGGCCACCGGCAAGTAAATAGACAAGGAAGCTGCATGCTGCAACAGCAGGGTTCTAAAAGGTGTGTCATAATCCTCACTTGCCTTTATTCCGTCACTGGGTCCACAAGAGGGAGACACACTACGTCAGATTAATAGTTTCATTCATTCGGAGATCCAATTGAATTAGCAAATCACAAGTTGCTCCATTAAAGAAATAATTGGATCAATGCAGTAATCCTTTTGGACAAAGAAAAGGGTCTTCTTATCTGCAAATGCTTGTTTGCTAAGAGAGATAAGAAACAAAACAACAAAAAGACACAATAAATTGACACGAAATAAGACACAGGAGACAAAAATCTGTTCTTATGGATTTTTGTTGCTGAAAAGAGACATGATTCTATTTTTGGATAACTGGATAAGAGAAGTGCACCGGTCCTGGAAGTACTGCAATACCAGGTCAATGCGTGGAGTGGACAGAGCAAGCTCTTCTTCCATCTCCCTGTTCTAAAAATCCATTTAATATATGGCCCCCAGATAGGGGGCGTATCAGATATTAAACTGATAAGAACAGATACTACACTTGATCTTAGCCAAAAGGCCGAGAAGCGATAACCCGAAATGGGACCCAGGAAAGCGCCCGCTTCTCAGGCTAGGCCTGACAACTGTAGGAGACAGCCACGCCACACGCCGTATACTTTATTTAGCGGCGGCCCACAACACTCCATTGCTGCACATTCTAGGCCCGACTAGCCTGAAAAGCCTGACACCTTCACTGGGACCCTCTTTACACCTCTCTGTCTGCAAAGGCACGCACATGAGCCGAGGACTTTTCAAACGAGATGCCTGCAAAATTTGCATGAACTCCTCCCCTTGACCATAAGTGCAACGACGCCCGCTGATTAGTCGGCCTGCCGTTCCGTCCTCGTCTCCCCAGGCAATTAATCACACTGTCTGCCCAGCTTCTTTCGGAATATTCACAGCATGTCACAGAAACAGCACTTCAAGGTGCATCACAATTGTTTCTCGGGCCACCGGCAAGTAAATAGACAAGGAAGCTGCATGCTGCAACAGCAGGGTTCTAAAAGGTGTGTCATAATCCTCACTTGCCTTTATTCCGTCACTGGGTCCACAAGAGGGAGACACACTACGTCAGATTAATAGTTTCATTCATTCGGAGATCCAATTGAATTAGCAAATCACAAGTTGCTCCATTAAAGAAATAATTGGATCAATGCAGTAATCCTTTTGGACAAAGAAAAGGGTCTTCTTATCTGCAAATGCTTGTTTGCTAAGAGAGATAAGAAACAAAACAACAAAAAGACACAATAAATTGACACGAAATAAGACACAGGAGACAAAAATCTGTTCTTATGGATTTTTGTTGCTGAAAAGAGACATGATTCTATTTTTGAATAACTGGATAAGAGAAGTGCACCGGTCCTGGAAGTACTGCAATACCAGGTCAATGCGTGGAGTGGACAGAGCAAGCTCTTCTTCCATCTCCCTGTTCTAAAAATCCATTTAATATATGGCCCCCAGATAGGGGGCGTATCAGATATTAAACTGATAAGAACAGATACTACACTTGATCTTAGCCAAAAGGCCGAGAAGCGATAACCCGAAATGGGACCCAGGAAAGCGCCCGCTTCTCAGGCTAGGCCTGACAACTGTAGGAGACAGCCACGCCACACGCCGTATACTTTATTTAGCGGCGGCCCACAACACTCCATTGCTGCACATTCTAGGCCCGACTAGCCTGAAAAGCCTGACACCTTCACTGGGACCCTCTTTACACCTCTCTGTCTGCAAAGGCACGCACATGAGCCGAGGACTTTTCAAACGAGATGCCTGCAAAATTTGCATGAACTCCTCCCCTTGACCATAAGTGCAACGACGCCCGCTGATTAGTCGGCCTGCCGTTCCGTCCTCGTCTCCCAGGCAATTAATCACACTGTCTGCCCAGCTTCTTTCGGAATATTCACAGCATGTCACAGAAACAGCACTTCAAGGTGCATCACAATTGTTTCTCGGGCCACCGGCAAGTAAATAGACAAGGAAGCTGCATGCTGCAACAGCAGGGTTCTAAAAGGTGTGTCATAATCCTCACTTGCCTTTATTCCGTCACTGGGTCCACAAGAGGGAGACACACTACGTCAGATTAATAGTTTCATTCATTCGGAGATCCAATTGAATTAGCAAATCACAAGTTGCTCCATTAAAGAAATAATTGGATCAATGCAGTAATCCTTTTGGACAAAGAAAAGGGTCTTCTTATCTGCAAATGCTTGTTTGCTAAGAGAGATAAGAAACAAAACAACAAAAAGACACAATAAATTGACACGAAATAAGACACAGGAGACAAAAATCTGTTCTTATGGATTTTTGTTGCTGAAAAGAGACATGATTCTATTTTTGGATAACTGGATAAGAGAAGTGCACCGGTCCTGGAAGTACTGCAATACCAGGTCAATGCGTGGAGTGGACAGAGCAAGCTCTTCTTCCATCTCCCTGTTCTAAAAATCCATTTAATATATGGCCCCCAGATAGGGGGCGTATCAGATATTAAACTGATAAGAACAGATACTACACTTGATCTTAGCCAAAAGGCCGAGAAGCGATAACCCGAAATGGGACCCAGGAAAGCGCCCGCTTCTCAGGCTAGGCCTGACAACTGTAGGAGACAGCCACGCCACACGCCGTATACTTTATTTAGCGGCGGCCCACAACACTCCATTGCTGCACATTCTAGGCCCGACTAGCCTGAAAAGCCTGACACCTTCACTGGGACCCTCTTTACACCTCTCTGTCTGCAAAGGCACGCACATGAGCCGAGGACTTTTCAAACGAGATGCCTGCAAAATTTGCATGAACTCCTCCCCTTGACCATAAGTGCAACGACGCCCGCTGATTAGTCGGCCTGCCGTTCCGTCCTCGTCTCCCCAGGCAATTAATCACACTGTCTGCCCAGCTTCTTTCGGAATATTCACAGCATGTCACAGAAACAGCACTTCAAGGTGCATCACAATTGTTTCTCGGGCCACCGGCAAGTAAATAGACAAGGAAGCTGCATGCTGCAACAGCAGGGTTCTAAAAGGTGTGTCATAATCCTCACTTGCCTTTATTCCGTCACTGGGTCCACAAGAGGGAGACACACTACGTCAGATTAATAGTTTCATTCATTCGGAGATCCAATTGAATTAGCAAATCACAAGTTGCTCCATTAAAGAAATAATTGGATCAATGCAGTAATCCTTTTGGACAAAGAAAAGGGTCTTCTTATCTGCAAATGCTTGTTTGCTAAGAGAGATAAGAAACAAAACAACAAAAAGACACAATAAATTGACACGAAATAAGACACAGGAGACAAAAATCTGTTCTTATGGATTTTTGTTGCTGAAAAGAGACATGATTCTATTTTTGGATAACTGGATAAGAGAAGTGCACCGGTCCTGGAAGTACTGCAATACCAGGTCAATGCGTGGAGTGGACAGAGCAAGCTCTTCTTCCATCTCCCTGTTCTAAAAATCCATTTAATATATGGCCCCCAGATAGGGGGCGTATCAGATATTAAACTGATAAGAACAGATACTACACTTGATCTTAGCCAAAAGGCCGAGAAGCGATAACCCGAAATGGGACCCAGGAAAGCGCCCGCTTCTCAGGCTAGGCCTGACAACTGTAGGAGACAGCCACGCCACACGCCGTATACTTTATTTAGCGGCGGCCCACAACACTCCATTGCTGCACATTCTAGGCCCGACTAGCCTGAAAAGCCTGACACCTTCACTGGGACCCTCTTTACACCTCTCTGTCTGCAAAGGCACGCACATGAGCCGAGGACTTTTCAAACGAGATGCCTGCAAAATTTGCATGAACTCCTCCCCTTGACCATAAGTGCAACGACGCCCGCTGATTAGTCGGCCTGCCGTTCCGTCCTCGTCTCCCCAGGCAATTAATCACACTGTCTGCCCAGCTTCTTTCGGAATATTCACAGCATGTCACAGAAACAGCACTTCAAGGTGCATCACAATTGTTTCTCGGGCCACCGGCAAGTAAATAGACAAGGAAGCTGCATGCTGCAACAGCAGGGTTCTAAAAGGTGTGTCATAATCCTCACTTGCCTTTATTCCGTCACTGGGTCCACAAGAGGGAGACACACTACGTCAGATTAATAGTTTCATTCATTCGGAGATCCAATTGAATTAGCAAATCACAAGTTGCTCCATTAAAGAAATAATTGGATCAATGCAGTAATCCTTTTGGACAAAGAAAAGGGTCTTCTTATCTGCAAATGCTTGTTTGCTAAGAGAGATAAGAAACAAAACAACAAAAAGACACAATAAATTGACACGAAATAAGACACAGGAGACAAAAATCTGTTCTTATGGATTTTTGTTGCTGAAAAGAGACATGATTCTATTTTTGGATAACTGGATAAGAGAAGTGCACCGGTCCTGGAAGTACTGCAATACCAGGTCAATGCGTGGAGTGGACAGAGCAAGCTCTTCTTCCATCTCCCTGTTCTAAAAATCCATTTAATATATGGCCCCCAGATAGGGGGCGTATCAGATATTAAACTGATAAGAACAGATACTACACTTGATCTTAGCCAAAAGGCCGAGAAGCGATAACCCGAAATGGGACCCAGGAAAGCGCCCGCTTCTCAGGCTAGGCCTGACAACTGTAGGAGACAGCCACGCCACACGCCGTATACTTTATTTAGCGGCGGCCCACAACACTCCATTGCTGCACATTCTAGGCCCGACTAGCCTGAAAAGCCTGACACCTTCACTGGGACCCTCTTTACACCTCTCTGTCTGCAAAGGCACGCACATGAGCCGAGGACTTTTCAAACGAGATGCCTGCAAAATTTGCATGAACTCCTCCCCTTGACCATAAGTGCAACGACGCCCGCTGATTAGTCGGCCTGCCGTTCCGTCCTCGTCTCCCCAGGCAATTAATCACACTGTCTGCCCAGCTTCTTTCGGAATATTCACAGCATGTCACAGAAACAGCACTTCAAGGTGCATCACAATTGTTTCTCGGGCCACCGGCAAGTAAATAGACAAGGAAGCTGCATGCTGCAACAGCAGGGTTCTAAAAGGTGTGTCATAATCCTCACTTGCCTTTATTCCGTCACTGGGTCCACAAGAGGGAGACACACTACGTCAGATTAATAGTTTCATTCATTCGGAGATCCAATTGAATTAGCAAATCACAAGTTGCTCCATTAAAGAAATAATTGGATCAATGCAGTAATCCTTTTGGACAAAGAAAAGGGTCTTCTTATCTGCAAATGCTTGTTTGCTAAGAGAGATAAGAAACAAAACAACAAAAAGACACAATAAATTGACACGAAATAAGACACAGGAGACAAAAATCTGTTCTTATGGATTTTTGTTGCTGAAAAGAGACATGATTCTATTTTTGGATAACTGGATAAGAGAAGTGCACCGGTCCTGGAAGTACTGCAATACCAGGTCAATGCGTGGAGTGGACAGAGCAAGCTCTTCTTCATCTCCCTGTTCTAAAAATCCATTTAATATATGGCCCCCAGATAGGGGGCGTATCAGATATTAAAACTGATAAGAACAGATACTACACTTGATCTTAGCCAAAAGGCCGAGAAGCGATAACCCGAAATGGGACCCAGGAAAGCGCCCGCTTCTCAGGCTAGGCCTGACAACTGTAGGAGACAGCCACGCCACACGCCGTATACTTTATTTAGCGGCGGCCCACAACACTCCATTGCTGCACATTCTAGGCCCGACTAGCCTGAAAAGCCTGACACCTTCACTGGGACCCTCTTTACACCTCTCTGTCTGCAAAGGCACGCACATGAGCCGAGGACTTTTCAAACGAGATGCCTGCAAATTTGCATGAACTCCTCCCTTGACCATAAGATGCAACGACGCCCGCTGATTAGTCGGCCTGCCGTTCCGTCCTCGTCTCCCCAGGCAATTAATCACACTGTCTGCCCAGCTTCTTTCGGAATATTCACAGCATGTCACAGAAACAGCACTTCAAGGTGCATCACAATTGTTTCTCGGGCACCGGCAAGTAAATAGACAAGAAGCTGCATGCTGCAACAGCAGGGTTCTAAAAGGTGTGTCATAATCCTCACTTGCCTTTATTCCGTCACTGGGTCCACAAGAGGGAGACACACTACGTCAGATTAATAGTATCATTCATTCGGAGATCCAATTGAATTAGCAAATCACAAGTTGCTCCATTAAAGAAATAATTGGATCAATGCAGTAATCCTTTTGGACAAAGAAAAGGGTCTTCTTATCTGCAAATGCTTGTTTGCTAAGAGAGATAAGAAACAAAACAACAAAAAGACACAATAAATTGACACGAAATAAGACACAGGAGACAAAATCTGTTCTTATGGATTTTTGTTGCTGAAAAGAGACATGATTCTATTTTTGGATAACTGGATAAGAGAAGTGCACCGGTCCTGGAAGTACTGCAATACCAGGTCAATGCGTGGAGTGGACAGAGCAAGCTCTTCTTCCATCTCCCTGTTCTAAAAATCCATTTAATATATGGCCCCCAGATAGGGGGCGTATCAGATATTAAACTGATAAGAACAGATACTACACTTGATCTTAGCCAAAAGGCCGAGAAGCGATAACCCGAAATGGGACCCAGGAAAGCGCCCGCTTCTCAGGCTAGGCCTGACAACTGTAGGAGACAGCCACGCCACACGCCGTATACTTTATTTAGCGGCGGCCCACAACACTCCATTGCTGCACATTCTAGGCCCGACTAGCCTGAAAAGCCTGACACCTTCACTGGGACCCTCTTTACACCTCTCTGTCTGCAAAGGCACGCACATGAGCCGAGGACTTTTCAAACGAGATGCCTGCAAAATTTGCATGAACTCCTCCCCTTGACCATAAGTGCAACGACGCCCGCTGATTAGTCGGCCTGCCGTTCCGTCCTCGTCTCCCCAGGCAATTAATCACACTGTCTGCCCAGCTTCTTTCGGAATATTCACAGCATGTCACAGAAACAGCACTTCAAGGTGCATCACAATTGTTTCTCGGGCCACCGGCAAGTAAATAGACAAGGAAGCTGCATGCTGCAACAGCAGGGTTCTAAAAGGTGTGTCATAATCCTCACTTGCCTTTATTCCGTCACTGGGTCCACAAGAGGGAGACACACTACGTCAGATTAATAGTTTCATTCATTCGGAGATCCAATTGAATTAGCAAATCACAAGTTGCTCCATTAAAGAAATAATTGGATCAATGCAGTAATCCTTTTGGACAAAGAAAAGGGTCTTCTTATCTGCAAATGCTTGTTTGCTAAGAGAGATAAGAAACAAAACAACAAAAAGACACAATAAATTGACACGAAATAAGACACAGGAGACAAAAATCTGTTCTTATGGATTTTTGTTGCTGAAAAGAGACATGATTCTATTTTTGGATAACTGGATAAGAGAAGTGCACCGGTCCTGGAAGTACTGCAATACCAGGTCAATGCGTGGAGTGGACAGAGCAAGCTCTTCTTCCATCTCCCTGTTCTAAAAATCCATTTAATATATGGCCCCCAGATAGGGGGCGTATCAGATATTAAACTGATAAGAACAGATACTACACTTGATCTTAGCCAAAAGGCCGAGAAGCGATAACCCGAAATGGGACCCAGGAAAGCGCCCGCTTCTCAGGCTAGGCCTGACAACTGTAGGAGACAGCCACGCCACACGCCGTATACTTTATTTAGCGGCGGCCCACAACACTCCATTGCTGCACATTCTAGGCCCGACTAGCCTGAAAAGCCTGACACCTTCACTGGGACCCTCTTTACACCTCTCTGTCTGCAAAGGCACGCACATGAGCCGAGGACTTTTCAAACGAGATGCCTGCAAAATTTGCATGAACTCCTCCCCTTGACCATAAGTGCAACGACGCCCGCTGATTAGTCGGCCTGCCGTTCCGTCCTCGTCTCCCCAGGCAATTAATCACACTGTCTGCCCAGCTTCTTTCGGAATATTCACAGCATGTCACAGAAACAGCACTTCAAGGTGCATCACAATTGTTTCTCGGGCCACCGGCAAGTAAATAGACAAGGAAGCTGCATGCTGCAACAGCAGGGTTCTAAAAGGTGTGTCATAATCCTCACTTGCCTTTATTCCGTCACTGGGTCCACAAGAGGGAGACACACTACGTCAGATTAATAGTTTCATTCATTCGGAGATCCAATTGAATTAGCAAATCACAAGTTGCTCCATTAAAGAAATAATTGGATCAATGCAGTAATCCTTTTGGACAAAGAAAAGGGTCTTCTTATCTGCAAATGCTTGTTTGCTAAGAGAGATAAGAAACAAAACAACAAAAAGACACAATAAATTGACACGAAATAAGACACAGGAGACAAAAATCTGTTCTTATGGATTTTTGTTGCTGAAAAGAGACATGATTCTATTTTTGGATAACTGGATAAGAGAAGTGCACCGGTCCTGGAAGTACTGCAATACCAGGTCAATGCGTGGAGTGGACAGAGCAAGCTCTTCTTCCATCTCCCTGTTCTAAAAATCCATTTAATATATGGCCCCCAGATAGGGGGCGTATCAGATATTAAACTGATAAGAACAGATACTACACTTGATCTTAGCCAAAAGGCCGAGAAGCGATAACCCGAAATGGGACCCAGGAAAGCGCCCGCTTCTCAGGCTAGGCCTGACAACTGTAGGAGACAGCCACGCCACACGCCGTATACTTTATTTAGCGGCGGCCCACAACACTCCATTGCTGCACATTCTAGGCCCGACTAGCCTGAAAAGCCTGACACCTTCACTGGGACCCTCTTTACACCTCTCTGTCTGCAAAGGCACGCACATGAGCCGAGGACTTTTCAAACGAGATGCCTGCAAAATTTGCATGAACTCCTCCCCTTGACCATAAGTGCAACGACGCCCGCTGATTAGTCGGCCTGCCGTTCCGTCCTCGTCTCCCCAGGCAATTAATCACACTGTCTGCCCAGCTTCTTTCGGAATATTCACAGCATGTCACAGAAACAGCACTTCAAGGTGCATCACAATTGTTTCTCGGGCCACCGGCAAGTAAATAGACAAGGAAGCTGCATGCTGCAACAGCAGGGTTCTAAAAGGTGTGTCATAATCCTCACTTGCCTTTATTCCGTCACTGGGTCCACAAGAGGGAGACACACTACGTCAGATTAATAGTTTCATTCATTCGGAGATCCAATTGAATTAGCAAATCACAAGTTGCTCCATTAAAGAAATAATTGGATCAATGCAGTAATCCTTTTGGACAAAGAAAAGGGTCTTCTTATCTGCAAATGCTTGTTTGCTAAGAGAGATAAGAAACAAAACAACAAAAAGACACAATAAATTGACACGAAATAAGACACAGGAGACAAAAATCTGTTCTTATGGATTTTTGTTGCTGAAAAGAGACATGATTCTATTTTTGGATAACTGGATAAGAGAAGTGCACCGGTCCTGGAAGTACTGCAATACCAGGTCAATGCGTGGAGTGGACAGAGCAAGCTCTTCTTCCATCTCCCTGTTCTAAAAATCCATTTAATATATGGCCCCCAGATAGGGGGCGTATCAGATATTAAACTGATAAGAACAGATACTACACTTGATCTTAGCCAAAAGGCCGAGAAGCGATAACCCGAAATGGGACCCAGGAAAGCGCCCGCTTCTCAGGCTAGGCCTGACAACTGTAGGAGACAGCCACGCCACACGCCGTATACTTTATTTAGCGGCGGCCCACAACACTCCATTGCTGCACATTCTAGGCCCGACTAGCCTGAAAAGCCTGACACCTTCACTGGGACCCTCTTTACACCTCTCTGTCTGCAAAGGCACGCACATGAGCCGAGGACTTTTCAAACGAGATGCCTGCAAAATTTGCATGAACTCCTCCCCTTGACCATAAGTGCAACGACGCCCGCTGATTAGTCGGCCTGCCGTTCCGTCCTCGTCTCCCCAGGCAATTAATCACACTGTCTGCCCAGCTTCTTTCGGAATATTCACAGCATGTCACAGAAACAGCACTTCAAGGTGCATCACAATTGTTTCTCGGGCCACCGGCAAGTAAATAGACAAGGAAGCTGCATGCTGCAACAGCAGGGTTCTAAAAGGTGTGTCATAATCCTCACTTGCCTTTATTCCGTCACTGGGTCCACAAGAGGGAGACACACTACGTCAGATTAATAGTTTCATTCATTCGGAGATCCAATTGAATTAGCAAATCACAAGTTGCTCCATTAAAGAAATAATTGGATCAATGCAGTAATCCTTTTGGACAAAGAAAAGGGTCTTCTTATCTGCAAATGCTTGTTTGCTAAGAGAGATAAGAAACAAAACAACAAAAAGACACAATAAATTGACACGAAATAAGACACAGGAGACAAAAATCTGTTCTTATGGATTTTTGTTGCTGAAAAGAGACATGATTCTATTTTTGGATAACTGGATAAGAGAAGTGCACCGGTCCTGGAAGTACTGCAATACCAGGTCAATGCGTGGAGTGGACAGAGCAAGCTCTTCTTCCATCTCCCTGTTCTAAAAATCCATTTAATATATGGCCCCCAGATAGGGGGCGTATCAGATATTAAACTGATAAGAACAGATACTACACTTGATCTTAGCCAAAAGGCCGAGAAGCGATAACCCGAAATGGGACCCAGGAAAGCGCCCGCTTCTCAGGCTAGGCCTGACAACTGTAGGAGACAGCCACGCCACACGCCGTATACTTTATTTAGCGGCGGCCCACAACACTCCATTGCTGCACATTCTAGGCCCGACTAGCCTGAAAAGCCTGACACCTTCACTGGGACCCTCTTTACACCTCTCTGTCTGCAAAGGCACGCACATGAGCCGAGGACTTTTCAAACGAGATGCCTGCAAAATTTGCATGAACTCCTCCCCTTGACCATAAGTGCAACGACGCCCGCTGATTAGTCGGCCTGCCGTTCCGTCCTCGTCTCCCCAGGCAATTAATCACACTGTCTGCCCAGCTTCTTTCGGAATATTCACAGCATGTCACAGAAACAGCACTTCAAGGTGCATCACAATTGTTTCTCGGGCCACCGGCAAGTAAATAGACAAGGAAGCTGCATGCTGCAACAGCAGGGTTCTAAAAGGTGTGTCATAATCCTCACTTGCCTTTATTCCGTCACTGGGTCCACAAGAGGGAGACACACTACGTCAGATTAATAGTTTCATTCATTCGGAGATCCAATTGAATTAGCAAATCACAAGTTGCTCCATTAAAGAAATAATTGGATCAATGCAGTAATCCTTTTGGACAAAGAAAAGGGTCTTCTTATCTGCAAATGCTTGTTTGCTAAGAGAGATAAGAAACAAAACAACAAAAAGACACAATAAATTGACACGAAATAAGACACAGGAGACAAAAATCTGTTCTTATGGATTTTTGTTGCTGAAAAGAGACATGATTCTATTTTTGGATAACTGGATAAGAGAAGTGCACCGGTCCTGGAAGTACTGCAATACCAGGTCAATGCGTGGAGTGGACAGAGCAAGCTCTTCTTCCATCTCCCTGTTCTAAAAATCCATTTAATATATGGCCCCCAGATAGGGGGCGTATCAGATATTAAACTGATAAGAACAGATACTACACTTGATCTTAGCCAAAAGGCCGAGAAGCGATAACCCGAAATGGGACCCAGGAAAGCGCCCGCTTCTCAGGCTAGGCCTGACAACTGTAGGAGACAGCCACGCCACACGCCGTATACTTTATTTAGCGGCGGCCCACAACACTCCATTGCTGCACATTCTAGGCCCGACTAGCCTGAAAAGCCTGACACCTTCACTGGGACCCTCTTTACACCTCTCTGTCTGCAAAGGCACGCACATGAGCCGAGGACTTTTCAAACGAGATGCCTGCAAAATTTGCATGAACTCCTCCCCTTGACCATAAGTGCAACGACGCCCGCTGATTAGTCGGCCTGCCGTTCCGTCCTCGTCTCCCCAGGCAATTAATCACACTGTCTGCCCAGCTTCTTTCGGAATATTCACAGCATGTCACAGAAACAGCACTTCAAGGTGCATCACAATTGTTTCTCGGGCCACCGGCAAGTAAATAGACAAGGAAGCTGCATGCTGCAACAGCAGGGTTCTAAAAGGTGTGTCATAATCCTCACTTGCCTTTATTCCGTCACTGGGTCCACAAGAGGGAGACACACTACGTCAGATTAATAGTTTCATTCATTCGGAGATCCAATTGAATTAGCAAATCACAAGTTGCTCCATTAAAGAAATAATTGGATCAATGCAGTAATCCTTTTGGACAAAGAAAAGGGTCTTCTTATCTGCAAATGCTTGTTTGCTAAGAGAGATAAGAAACAAAACAACAAAAAGACACAATAAATTGACACGAAATAAGACACAGGAGACAAAAATCTGTTCTTATGGATTTTTGTTGCTGAAAAGAGACATGATTCTATTTTTGGATAACTGGATAAGAGAAGTGCACCGGTCCTGGAAGTACTGCAATACCAGGTCAATGCGTGGAGTGGACAGAGCAAGCTCTTCTTCCATCTCCCTGTTCTAAAAATCCATTTAATATATGGCCCCCAGATAGGGGGCGTATCAGATATTAAACTGATAAGAACAGATTTTTTTTTTTTTTTTTTTTTTTTTTTTTTTTTTTATTTAAAGCCTTGAGCTCGTCCCTTGTGCACGAAAAAAATGAGTAAATACCCAAAAAACATGCACAAGAGTTTTCGGTGCGTGGTCCTCCCTCCGGAGAGGAAGGACCCTGGTCCTCAACCCCCAGAACCAAAAAGGTCACTTAGGGGCCGGGGTCGTCTGACTCCCTTCGCCGCAAAGCTAGGGGAGCCTCTTAGCCCCTGGGATCCGCCGAAGCTTCACCCAGTGCTCGGTGTGCCGATTGGGTACGGCCCCAGCCGGGTGGCTGGGCGGGGTTGGACCCTCGTCGCCGCGAAGCTAGGAGGGCCCCATTAGTCCCTGGGATCTGCCGGAGCTTCACCCAGGACTCAAGCCGAGTGGGTACGGCCCCAGCCGGGTGGCTGGGCAGGGTTGGACCCTCGTCGCCGCAAAGCTAGGAGGGCCCCATTAGTCCCTGGGATCTGCCGGAGCTTCACCCAGGACTCAAGCCGAGTGGGTACGGCCCCAGCCGGGTGGCTGGGCTAGTATGGGCCCCCTTGGCCTGCCACACTAGGGGACCCATTTTGCCCCTGAGATCCGCCGGAGCTTCACCCTGGGCCGTGTATAAAAATTTTCTTGCCCAGCCAAAAAGGTCCGGGCAAAGAATATAGCATTGCTTAGGAGAAAGAGGTCAAAAGTGCGTGGGTGCCAACAGAATCACGTTGTATCTATATTAAGGTCTCTTGACCCGTGATTTATGGCCCCCCGGGTTTCCAGTCCGGATGCACATTTGTCCCAGCCTTTCAAAGCTGCATTCCAGCCCTCTAGTTAAAGAGGCAAGTGCTGATCTGCCACAACTGCACTTGATCTTAGCCAAAAGGCCGAGAAGCGATAACCCGAAATGGGACCCAGGAAAGCGCCCGCTTCTCAGGCTAGGCCTGACAACTGTAGGAGACAGCCAC
The DNA here is from genome assembly GCF_038048845.1 of Mixophyes fleayi. Taxonomy (NCBI): domain Eukaryota; kingdom Metazoa; phylum Chordata; class Amphibia; order Anura; family Limnodynastidae; genus Mixophyes; species Mixophyes fleayi. The sequence goes on from NW_027446002.1 coordinate 90,435, forward strand.
GCCACACGCCGTATACTTTATTTAGCGGCGGCCCACAACACTCCATTGCTGCACATTCTAGGCCCGACTAGCCTGAAAAGCCTGACACCTTCACTGGGACCCTCTTTACACCTCTCTGTCTGCAAAGGCACGCACATGAGCCGAGGACTTTTCAAACGAGATGCCTGCAAAATTTGCATGAACTCCTCCCCTTGACCATAAGTGCAACGACGCCCGCTGATTAGTCGGCCTGCCGTTCCGTCCTCGTCTCCCCAGGCAATTAATCACACTGTCTGCCCAGCTTCTTTCGGAATATTCACAGCATGTCACAGAAACAGCACTTCAAGGTGCATCACAATTGTTTCTCGGGCCACCGGCAAGTAAATAGACAAGGAAGCTGCATGCTGCAACAGCAGGGTTCTAAAAGGTGTGTCATAATCCTCACTTGCCTTTATTCCGTCACTGGGTCCACAAGAGGGAGACACACTACGTCAGATTAATAGTTTCATTCATTCGGAGATCCAATTGAATTAGCAAATCACAAGTTGCTCCATTAAAGAAATAATTGGATCAATGCAGTAATCCTTTTGGACAAAGAAAAGGGTCTTCTTATCTGCAAATGCTTGTTTGCTAAGAGAGATAAGAAACAAAACAACAAAAAGACACAATAAATTGACACGAAATAAGACACAGGAGACAAAAATCTGTTCTTATGGATTTTTGTTGCTGAAAAGAGACATGATTCTATTTTTGGATAACTGGATAAGAGAAGTGCACCGGTCCTGGAAGTACTGCAATACCAGGTCAATGCGTGGAGTGGACAGAGCAAGCTCTTCTTCCATCTCCCTGTTCTAAAAATCCATTTAATATATGGCCCCCAGATAGGGGGCGTATCAGATATTAAACTGATAAGAACAGATACTACACTTGATCTTAGCCAAAAGGCCGAGAAGCGATAACCCGAAATGGGACCCAGGAAAGCGCCCGCTTCTCAGGCTAGGCCTGACAACTGTAGGAGACAGCCACGCCACACGCCGTATACTTTATTTAGCGGCGGCCCACAACACTCCATTGCTGCACATTCTAGGCCCGACTAGCCTGAAAAGCCTGACACCTTCACTGGGACCCTCTTTACACCTCTCTGTCTGCAAAGGCACGCACATGAGCCGAGGACTTTTCAAACGAGATGCCTGCAAAATTTGCATGAACTCCTCCCCTTGACCATAAGTGCAACGACGCCCGCTGATTAGTCGGCCTGCCGTTCCGTCCTCGTCTCCCCAGGCAATTAATCACACTGTCTGCCCAGCTTCTTTCGGAATATTCACAGCATGTCACAGAAACAGCACTTCAAGGTGCATCACAATTGTTTCTCGGGCCACCGGCAAGTAAATAGACAAGGAAGCTGCATGCTGCAACAGCAGGGTTCTAAAAGGTGTGTCATAATCCTCACTTGCCTTTATTCCGTCACTGGGTCCACAAGAGGGAGACACACTACGTCAGATTAATAGTTTCATTCATTCGGAGATCCAATTGAATTAGCAAATCACAAGTTGCTCCATTAAAGAAATAATTGGATCAATGCAGTAATCCTTTTGGACAAAGAAAAGGGTCTTCTTATCTGCAAATGCTTGTTTGCTAAGAGAGATAAGAAACAAAACAACAAAAAGACACAATAAATTGACACGAAATAAGACACAGGAGACAAAAATCTGTTCTTATGGATTTTTGTTGCTGAAAAGAGACATGATTCTATTTTTGGATAACTGGATAAGAGAAGTGCACCGGTCCTGGAAGTACTGCAATACCAGGTCAATGCGTGGAGTGGACAGAGCAAGCTCTTCTTCCATCTCCCTGTTCTAAAAATCCATTTAATATATGGCCCCCAGATAGGGGGCGTATCAGATATTAAACTGATAAGAACAGATACTACACTTGATCTTAGCCAAAAGGCCGAGAAGCGATAACCCGAAATGGGACCCAGGAAAGCGCCCGCTTCTCAGGCTAGGCCTGACAACTGTAGGAGACAGCCACGCCACACGCCGTATACTTTATTTAGCGGCGGCCCACAACACTCCATTGCTGCACATTCTAGGCCCGACTAGCCTGAAAAGCCTGACACCTTCACTGGGACCCTCTTTACACCTCTCTGTCTGCAAAGGCACGCACATGAGCCGAGGACTTTTCAAACGAGATGCCTGCAAAATTTGCATGAACTCCTCCCCTTGACCATAAGTGCAACGACGCCCGCTGATTAGTCGGCCTGCCGTTCCGTCCTCGTCTCCCCAGGCAATTAATCACACTGTCTGCCCAGCTTCTTTCGGAATATTCACAGCATGTCACAGAAACAGCACTTCAAGGTGCATCACAATTGTTTCTCGGGCCACCGGCAAGTAAATAGACAAGGAAGCTGCATGCTGCAACAGCAGGGTTCTAAAAGGTGTGTCATAATCCTCACTTGCCTTTATTCCGTCACTGGGTCCACAAGAGGGAGACACACTACGTCAGATTAATAGTTTCATTCATTCGGAGATCCAATTGAATTAGCAAATCACAAGTTGCTCCATTAAAGAAATAATTGGATCAATGCAGTAATCCTTTTGGACAAAGAAAAGGGTCTTCTTATCTGCAAATGCTTGTTTGCTAAGAGAGATAAGAAACAAAACAACAAAAAGACACAATAAATTGACACGAAATAAGACACAGGAGACAAAAATCTGTTCTTATGGATTTTTGTTGCTGAAAAGAGACATGATTCTATTTTTGGATAACTGGATAAGAGAAGTGCACCGGTCCTGGAAGTACTGCAATACCAGGTCAATGCGTGGAGTGGACAGAGCAAGCTCTTCTTCCATCTCCCTGTTCTAAAAATCCATTTAATATATGGCCCCCAGATAGGGGGCGTATCAGATATTAAACTGATAAGAACAGATACTACACTTGATCTTAGCCAAAAGGCCGAGAAGCGATAACCCGAAATGGGACCCAGGAAAGCGCCCGCTTCTCAGGCTAGGCCTGACAACTGTAGGAGACAGCCACGCCACACGCCGTATACTTTATTTAGCGGCGGCCCACAACACTCCATTGCTGCACATTCTAGGCCCGACTAGCCTGAAAAGCCTGACACCTTCACTGGGACCCTCTTTACACCTCTCTGTCTGCAAAGGCACGCACATGAGCCGAGGACTTTTCAAACGAGATGCCTGCAAAATTTGCATGAACTCCTCCCCTTGACCATAAGTGCAACGACGCCCGCTGATTAGTCGGCCTGCCGTTCCGTCCTCGTCTCCCCAGGCAATTAATCACACTGTCTGCCCAGCTTCTTTCGGAATATTCACAGCATGTCACAGAAACAGCACTTCAAGGTGCATCACAATTGTTTCTCGGGCCACCGGCAAGTAAATAGACAAGGAAGCTGCATGCTGCAACAGCAGGGTTCTAAAAGGTGTGTCATAATCCTCACTTGCCTTTATTCCGTCACTGGGTCCACAAGAGGGAGACACACTACGTCAGATTAATAGTTTCATTCATTCGGAGATCCAATTGAATTAGCAAATCACAAGTTGCTCCATTAAAGAAATAATTGGATCAATGCAGTAATCCTTTTGGACAAAGAAAAGGGTCTTCTTATCTGCAAATGCTTGTTTGCTAAGAGAGATAAGAAACAAAACAACAAAAGACACAATAAATTGACACGAAATAAGACACAGGAGACAAAAATCTGTTCTTATGGATTTTTGTTGCTGAAAAGAGACATGATTCTATTTTTGGATAACTGGATAAGAGAAGTGCACCGGTCCTGGAAGTACTGCAATACCAGGTCAATGCGTGGAGTGGACAGAGCAAGCTCTTCTTCCATCTCCCTGTTCTAAAAATCCATTTAATATATGGCCCCCAGATAGGGGGCGTATCAGATATTAAACTGATAAGAACAGATACTACACTTGATCTTAGCCAAAAGGCCGAGAAGCGATAACCCGAAATGGGACCCAGGAAAGCGCCCGCTTCTCAGGCTAGGCCTGACAACTGTAGGAGACAGCCACGCCACACGCCGTATACTTTATTTAGCGGCGGCCCACAACACTCCATTGCTGCACATTCTAGGCCCGACTAGCCTGAAAAGCCTGACACCTTCACTGGGACCCTCTTTACACCTCTCTGTCTGCAAAGGCACGCACATGAGCCGAGGACTTTTCAAACGAGATGCCTGCAAAATTTGCATGAACTCCTCCCCTTGACCATAAGTGCAACGACGCCCGCTGATTAGTCGGCCTGCCGTTCCGTCCTCGTCTCCCCAGGCAATTAATCACACTGTCTGCCCAGCTTCTTTCGGAATATTCACAGCATGTCACAGAAACAGCACTTCAAGGTGCATCACAATTGTTTCTCGGGCCACCGGCAAGTAAATAGACAAGGAAGCTGCATGCTGCAACAGCAGGGTTCTAAAAGGTGTGTCATAATCCTCACTTGCCTTTATTCCGTCACTGGGTCCACAAGAGGGAGACACACTACGTCAGATTAATAGTTTCATTCATTCGGAGATCCAATTGAATTAGCAAATCACAAGTTGCTCCATTAAAGAAATAATTGGATCAATGCAGTAATCCTTTTGGACAAAGAAAAGGGTCTTCTTATCTGCAAATGCTTGTTTGCTAAGAGAGATAAGAAACAAAACAACAAAAAGACACAATAAATTGACACGAAATAAGACACAGGAGACAAAAATCTGTTCTTATGGATTTTTGTTGCTGAAAAGAGACATGATTCTATTTTTGGATAACTGGATAAGAGAAGTGCACCGGTCCTGGAAGTACTGCAATACCAGGTCAATGCGTGGAGTGGACAGAGCAAGCTCTTCTTCCATCTCCCTGTTCTAAAAATCCATTTAATATATGGCCCCCAGATAGGGGGCGTATCAGATATTAAACTGATAAGAACAGATACTACACTTGATCTTAGCCAAAAGGCCGAGAAGCGATAACCCGAAATGGGACCCAGGAAAGCGCCCGCTTCTCAGGCTAGGCCTGACAACTGTAGGAGACAGCCACGCCACACGCCGTATACTTTATTTAGCGGCGGCCCACAACACTCCATTGCTGCACATTCTAGGCCCGACTAGCCTGAAAAGCCTGACACCTTCACTGGGACCCTCTTTACACCTCTCTGTCTGCAAAGGCACGCACATGAGCCGAGGACTTTTCAAACGAGATGCCTGCAAAATTTGCATGAACTCCTCCCCTTGACCATAAGTGCAACGACGCCCGCTGATTAGTCGGCCTGCCGTTCCGTCCTCGTCTCCCCAGGCAATTAATCACACTGTCTGCCCAGCTTCTTTCGGAATATTCACAGCATGTCACAGAAACAGCACTTCAAGGTGCATCACAATTGTTTCTCGGGCCACCGGCAAGTAAATAGACAAGGAAGCTGCATGCTGCAACAGCAGGGTTCTAAAAGGTGTGTCATAATCCTCACTTGCCTTTATTCCGTCACTGGGTCCACAAGAGGGAGACACACTACGTCAGATTAATAGTTTCATTCATTCGGAGATCCAATTGAATTAGCAAATCACAAGTTGCTCCATTAAAGAAATAATTGGATCAATGCAGTAATCCTTTTGGACAAAGAAAAGGGTCTTCTTATCTGCAAATGCTTGTTTGCTAAGAGAGATAAGAAACAAAACAACAAAAAGACACAATAAATTGACACGAAATAAGACACAGGAGACAAAAATCTGTTCTTATGGATTTTTGTTGCTGAAAAGAGACATGATTCTATTTTTGGATAACTGGATAAGAGAAGTGCACCGGTCCTGGAAGTACTGCAATACCAGGTCAATGCGTGGAGTGGACAGAGCAAGCTCTTCTTCCATCTCCCTGTTCTAAAAATCCATTTAATATATGGCCCCCAGATAGGGGGCGTATCAGATATTAAACTGATAAGAACAGATACTACACTTGATCTTAGCCAAAAGGCCGAGAAGCGATAACCCGAAATGGGACCCAGGAAAGCGCCCGCTTCTCAGGCTAGGCCTGACAACTGTAGGAGACAGCCACGCCACACGCCGTATACTTTATTTAGCGGCGGCCCACAACACTCCATTGCTGCACATTCTAGGCCCGACTAGCCTGAAAAGCCTGACACCTTCACTGGGACCCTCTTTACACCTCTCTGTCTGCAAAGGCACGCACATGAGCCGAGGACTTTTCAAACGAGATGCCTGCAAAATTTGCATGAACTCCTCCCCTTGACCATAAGTGCAACGACGCCCGCTGATTAGTCGGCCTGCCGTTCCGTCCTCGTCTCCCCAGGCAATTAATCACACTGTCTGCCCAGCTTCTTTCGGAATATTCACAGCATGTCACAGAAACAGCACTTCAAGGTGCATCACAATTGTTTCTCGGGCCACCGGCAAGTAAATAGACAAGGAAGCTGCATGCTGCAACAGCAGGGTTCTAAAAGGTGTGTCATAATCCTCACTTGCCTTTATTCCGTCACTGGGTCCACAAGAGGGAGACACACTACGTCAGATTAATAGTTTCATTCATTCGGAGATCCAATTGAATTAGCAAATCACAAGTTGCTCCATTAAAGAAATAATTGGATCAATGCAGTAATCCTTTTGGACAAAGAAAAGGGTCTTCTTATCTGCAAATGCTTGTTTGCTAAGAGAGATAAGAAACAAAACAACAAAAAGACACAATAAATTGACACGAAATAAGACACAGGAGACAAAAATCTGTTCTTATGGATTTTTGTTGCTGAAAAGAGACATGATTCTATTTTTGGATAACTGGATAAGAGAAGTGCACCGGTCCTGGAAGTACTGCAATACCAGGTCAATGCGTGGAGTGGACAGAGCAAGCTCTTCTTCCATCTCCCTGTTCTAAAAATCCATTTAATATATGGCCCCCAGATAGGGGGCGTATCAGATATTAAACTGATAAGAACAGATACTACACTTGATCTTAGCCAAAAGGCCGAGAAGCGATAACCCGAAATGGGACCCAGGAAAGCGCCCGCTTCTCAGGCTAGGCCTGACAACTGTAGGAGACAGCCACGCCACACGCCGTATACTTTATTTAGCGGCGGCCCACAACACTCCATTGCTGCACATTCTAGGCCCGACTAGCCTGAAAAGCCTGACACCTTCACTGGGACCCTCTTTACACCTCTCTGTCTGCAAAGGCACGCACATGAGCCGAGGACTTTTCAAACGAGATGCCTGCAAAATTTGCATGAACTCCTCCCCTTGACCATAAGTGCAACGACGCCCGCTGATTAGTCGGCCTGCCGTTCCGTCCTCGTCTCCCCAGGCAATTAATCACACTGTCTGCCCAGCTTCTTTCGGAATATTCACAGCATGTCACAGAAACAGCACTTCAAGGTGCATCACAATTGTTTCTCGGGCCACCGGCAAGTAAATAGACAAGGAAGCTGCATGCTGCAACAGCAGGGTTCTAAAAGGTGTGTCATAATCCTCACTTGCCTTTATTCCGTCACTGGGTCCACAAGAGGGAGACACACTACGTCAGATTAATAGTTTCATTCATTCGGAGATCCAATTGAATTAGCAAATCACAAGTTGCTCCATTAAAGAAATAATTGGATCAATGCAGTAATCCTTTTGGACAAAGAAAAGGGTCTTCTTATCTGCAAATGCTTGTTTGCTAAGAGAGATAAGAAACAAAACAACAAAAAGACACAATAAATTGACACGAAATAAGACACAGGAGACAAAAATCTGTTCTTATGGATTTTTGTTGCTGAAAAGAGACATGATTCTATTTTTGGATAACTGGATAAGAGAAGTGCACCGGTCCTGGAAGTACTGCAATACCAGGTCAATGCGTGGAGTGGACAGAGCAAGCTCTTCTTCCATCTCCCTGTTCTAAAAATCCATTTAATATATGGCCCCCAGATAGGGGGCGTATCAGATATTAAACTGATAAGAACAGATTTTTTTTTTTTTTTTTTTTTATTTAAAGCCTTGAGCTCGTCCCTTGTGCACGAAAAAAATGAGTAAATACCCAAAAAACATGCACAAGAGTTTTCGGTGCGTGGTCCTCCCTCCGGAGAGGAAGGACCCTGGTCCTCGACCCCCAGAACCAAAAAGGTCACTTAGGGGCCGGGGTCGTCTGACTCCCTTCGCCGCAAAGCTAGGGGAGCCTCTTAGCCCCTGGGATCCGCCGAAGCTTCACCCAGTGCTCGGTGTGCCGATTGGGTACGGCCCCAGCCGGGTGGCTGGGCGGGGTTGGACCCTCGTCGCCGCGAAGCTAGGAGGGCCCCATTAGTCCCTGGGATCTGCCGGAGCTTCACCCAGGACTCATGCCGAGTGGGTACGGCCCCAGCCGGGTGGCTGGGCAGGGTTGGACCCTCGTCGCCGCAAAGCTAGGAGGGCCCCATTAGTCCCTGGGATCTGCCGGAGCTTCACCCAGGACTCAAGCCGAGTGGGTACGGCCCCAGCCGGGTGGCTGGGCTAGTATGGGCCCCCTTGGCCTGCCACACTAGGGGACCCATTTTGCCCCTGAGATCCGCCGGAGCTTCACCCTGGGCCGGATAAGAACAGATACTACACTTGATCTTAGCCAAAAGGCCGAGAAGCGATAACCCGAAATGGGACCCAGGAAAGCGCCCGCTTCTCAGGCTAGGCCTGACAACTGTAGGAGACAGCCACGCCACACGCCGTATACTTTATTTAGCGGCGGCCCACAACACTCCATTGCTGCACATTCTAGGCCCGACTAGCCTGAAAAGCCTGACACCTTCACTGGGACCCTCTTTACACCTCTCTGTCTGCAAAGGCACGCACATGAGCCGAGGACTTTTCAAACGAGATGCCTGCAAAATTTGCATGAACTCCTCCCCTTGACCATAAGTGCAACGACGCCCGCTGATTAGTCGGCCTGCCGTTCCGTCCTCGTCTCCCCAGGCAATTAATCACACTGTCTGCCCAGCTTCTTTCGGAATATTCACAGCATGTCACAGAAACAGCACTTCAAGGTGCATCACAATTGTTTCTCGGGCCACCGGCAAGTAAATAGACAAGGAAGCTGCATGCTGCAACAGCAGGGTTCTAAAAGGTGTGTCATAATCCTCACTTGCCTTTATTCCGTCACTGGGTCCACAAGAGGGAGACACACTACGTCAGATTAATAGTTTCATTCATTCGGAGATCCAATTGAATTAGCAAATCACAAGTTGCTCCATTAAAGAAATAATTGGATCAATGCAGTAATCCTTTTGGACAAAGAAAAGGGTCTTCTTATCTGCAAATGCTTGTTTGCTAAGAGAGATAAGAAACAAAACAACAAAAAGACACAATAAATTGACACGAAATAAGACACAGGAGACAAAAATCTGTTCTTATGGATTTTTGTTGCTGAAAAGAGACATGATTCTATTTTTGGATAACTGGATAAGAGAAGTGCACCGGTCCTGGAAGTACTGCAATACCAGGTCAATGCGTGGAGTGGACAGAGCAAGCTCTTCTTCCATCTCCCTGTTCTAAAAATCCATTTAATATATGGCCCCCAGATAGGGGGCGTATCAGATATTAAACTGATAAGAACAGATACTACACTTGATCTTAGCCAAAAGGCCGAGAAGCGATAACCCGAAATGGGACCCAGGAAAGCGCCCGCTTCTCAGGCTAGGCCTGACAACTGTAGGAGACAGCCACGCCACACGCCGTATACTTTATTTAGCGGCGGCCCACAACACTCCATTGCTGCACATTCTAGGCCCGACTAGCCTGAAAAGCCTGACACCTTCACTGGGACCCTCTTTACACCTCTCTGTCTGCAAAGGCACGCACATGAGCCGAGGACTTTTCAAACGAGATGCCTGCAAAATTTGCATGAACTCCTCCCCTTGACCATAAGTGCAACGACGCCCGCTGATTAGTCGGCCTGCCGTTCCGTCCTCGTCTCCCCAGGCAATTAATCACACTGTCTGCCCAGCTTCTTTCGGAATATTCACAGCATGTCACAGAAACAGCACTTCAAGGTGCATCACAATTGTTTCTCGGGCCACCGGCAAGTAAATAGACAAGGAAGCTGCATGCTGCAACAGCAGGGTTCTAAAAGGTGTGTCATAATCCTCACTTGCCTTTATTCCGTCACTGGGTCCACAAGAGGGAGACACACTACGTCAGATTAATAGTTTCATTCATTCGGAGATCCAATTGAATTAGCAAATCACAAGTTGCTCCATTAAAGAAATAATTGGATCAATGCAGTAATCCTTTTGGACAAAGAAAAGGGTCTTCTTATCTGCAAATGCTTGTTTGCTAAGAGAGATAAGAAACAAAACAACAAAAAGACACAATAAATTGACACGAAATAAGACACAGGAGACAAAAATCTGTTCTTATGGATTTTTGTTGCTGAAAAGAGACATGATTCTATTTTTGGATAACTGGATAAGAGAAGTGCACCGGTCCTGGAAGTACTGCAATACCAGGTCAATGCGTGGAGTGGACAGAGCAAGCTCTTCTTCCATCTCCCTGTTCTAAAAATCCATTTAATATATGGCCCCCAGATAGGGGGCGTATCAGATATTAAACTGATAAGAACAGATACTACACTTGATCTTAGCCAAAAGGCCGAGAAGCGATAACCCGAAATGGGACCCAGGAAAGCGCCCGCTTCTCAGGCTAGGCCTGACAACTGTAGGAGACAGCCACGCCACACGCCGTATACTTTATTTAGCGGCGGCCCACAACACTCCATTGCTGCACATTCTAGGCCCGACTAGCCTGAAAAGCCTGACACCTTCACTGGGACCCTCTTTACACCTCTCTGTCTGCAAAGGCACGCACATGAGCCGAGGACTTTTCAAACGAGATGCCTGCAAAATTTGCATGAACTCCTCCCCTTGACCATAAGTGCAACGACGCCCGCTGATTAGTCGGCCTGCCGTTCCGTCCTCGTCTCCCCAGGCAATTAATCACACTGTCTGCCCAGCTTCTTTCGGAATATTCACAGCATGTCACAGAAACAGCACTTCAAGGTGCATCACAATTGTTTCTCGGGCCACCGGCAAGTAAATAGACAAGGAAGCTGCATGCTGCAACAGCAGGGTTCTAAAAGGTGTGTCATAATCCTCACTTGCCTTTATTCCGTCACTGGGTCCACAAGAGGGAGACACACTACGTCAGATTAATAGTTTCATTCATTCGGAGATCCAATTGAATTAGCAAATCACAAGTTGCTCCATTAAAGAAATAATTGGATCAATGCAGTAATCCTTTTGGACAAAGAAAAGGGTCTTCTTATCTGCAAATGCTTGTTTGCTAAGAGAGATAAGAAACAAAACAACAAAAAGACACAATAAATTGACACGAAATAAGACACAGGAGACAAAAATCTGTTCTTATGGATTTTTGTTGCTGAAAAGAGACATGATTCTATTTTTGGATAACTGGATAAGAGAAGTGCACCGGTCCTGGAAGTACTGCAATACCAGGTCAATGCGTGGAGTGGACAGAGCAAGCTCTTCTTCCATCTCCCTGTTCTAAAAATCCATTTAATATATGGCCCCCAGATAGGGGGCGTATCAGATATTAAACTGATAAGAACAGATACTACACTTGATCTTAGCCAAAAGGCCGAGAAGCGATAACCCGAAATGGGACCCAGGAAAGCGCCCGCTTCTCAGGCTAGGCCTGACAACTGTAGGAGACAGCCACGCCACACGCCGTATACTTTATTTAGCGGCGGCCCACAACACTCCATTGCTGCACATTCTAGGCCCGACTAGCCTGAAAAGCCTGACACCTTCACTGGGACCCTCTTTACACCTCTCTGTCTGCAAAGGCACGCACATGAGCCGAGGACTTTTCAAACGAGATGCCTGCAAAATTTGCATGAACTCCTCCCCTTGACCATAAGTGCAACGACGCCCGCTGATTAGTCGGCCTGCCGTTCCGTCCTCGTCTCCCCAGGCAATTAATCACACTGTCTGCCCAGCTTCTTTCGGAATATTCACAGCATGTCACAGAAACAGCACTTCAAGGTGCATCACAATTGTTTCTCGGGCCACCGGCAAGTAAATAGACAAGGAAGCTGCATGCTGCAACAGCAGGGTTCTAAAAGGTGTGTCATAATCCTCACTTGCCTTTATTCCGTCACTGGGTCCACAAGAGGGAGACACACTACGTCAGATTAATAGTTTCATTCATTCGGAGATCCAATTGAATTAGCAAATCACAAGTTGCTCCATTAAAGAAATAATTGGATCAATGCAGTAATCCTTTTGGACAAAGAAAAGGGTCTTCTTATCTGCAAATGCTTGTTTGCTAAGAGAGATAAGAAACAAAACAACAAAAAGACACAATAAATTGACACGAAATAAGACACAGGAGACAAAAATCTGTTCTTATGGATTTTTGTTGCTGAAAAGAGACATGATTCTATTTTTGGATAACTGGATAAGAGAAGTGCACCGGTCCTGGAAGTACTGCAATACCAGGTCAATGCGTGGAGTGGACAGAGCAAGCTCTTCTTCCATCTCCCTGTTCTAAAAATCCATTTAATATATGGCCCCCAGATAGGGGGCGTATCAGATATTAAACTGATAAGAACAGATACTACACTTGATCTTAGCCAAAAGGCCGAGAAGCGATAACCCGAAATGGGACCCAGGAAAGCGCCCGCTTCTCAGGCTAGGCCTGACAACTGTAGGAGACAGCCACGCCACACGCCGTATACTTTATTTAGCGGCGGCCCACAACACTCCATTGCTGCACATTCTAGGCCCGACTAGCCTGAAAAGCCTGACACCTTCACTGGGACCCTCTTTACACCTCTCTGTCTGCAAAGGCACGCACATGAGCCGAGGACTTTTCAAACGAGATGCCTGCAAAATTTGCATGAACTCCTCCCCTTGACCATAAGTGCAACGACGCCCGCTGATTAGTCGGCCTGCCGTTCCGTCCTCGTCTCCCCAGGCAATTAATCACACTGTCTGCCCAGCTTCTTTCGGAATATTCACAGCATGTCACAGAAACAGCACTTCAAGGTGCATCACAATTGTTTCTCGGGCCACCGGCAAGTAAATAGACAAGGAAGCTGCATGCTGCAACAGCAGGGTTCTAAAAGGTGTGTCATAATCCTCACTTGCCTTTATTCCGTCACTGGGTCCACAAGAGGGAGACACACTACGTCAGATTAATAGTTTCATTCATTCGGAGATCCAATTGAATTAGCAAATCACAAGTTGCTCCATTAAAGAAATAATTGGATCAATGCAGTAATCCTTTTGGACAAAGAAAAGGGTCTTCTTATCTGCAAATGCTTGTTTGCTAAGAGAGATAAGAAACAAAACAACAAAAAGACACAATAAATTGACACGAAATAAGACACAGGAGACAAAAATCTGTTCTTATGGATTTTTGTTGCTGAAAAGAGACATGATTCTATTTTTGGATAACTGGATAAGAGAAGTGCACCGGTCCTGGAAGTACTGCAATACCAGGTCAATGCGTGGAGTGGACAGAGCAAGCTCTTCTTCCATCTCCCTGTTCTAAAAATCCATTTAATATATGGCCCCCAGATAGGGGGCGTATCAGATATTAAACTGATAAGAACAGATACTACACTTGATCTTAGCCAAAAGGCCGAGAAGCGATAACCCGAAATGGGACCCAGGAAAGCGCCCGCTTCTCAGGCTAGGCCTGACAACTGTAGGAGACAGCCACGCCACACGCCGTATACTTTATTTAGCGGCGGCCCACAACACTCCATTGCTGCACATTCTAGGCCCGACTAGCCTGAAAAGCCTGACACCTTCACTGGGACCCTCTTTACACCTCTCTGTCTGCAAAGGCACGCACATGAGCCGAGGACTTTTCAAACGAGATGCCTGCAAAATTTGCATGAACTCCTCCCCTTGACCATAAGTGCAACGACGCCCGCTGATTAGTCGGCCTGCCGTTCCGTCCTCGTCTCCCCAGGCAATTAATCACACTGTCTGCCCAGCTTCTTTCGGAATATTCACAGCATGTCACAGAAACAGCACTTCAAGGTGCATCACAATTGTTTCTCGGGCCACCGGCAAGTAAATAGACAAGGAAGCTGCATGCTGCAACAGCAGGGTTCTAAAAGGTGTGTCATAATCCTCACTTGCCTTTATTCCGTCACTGGGTCCACAAGAGGGAGACACACTACGTCAGATTAATAGTTTCATTCATTCGGAGATCCAATTGAATTAGCAAATCACAAGTTGCTCCATTAAAGAAATAATTGGATCAATGCAGTAATCCTTTTGGACAAAGAAAAGGGTCTTCTTATCTGCAAATGCTTGTTTGCTAAGAGAGATAAGAAACAAAACAACAAAAAGACACAATAAATTGACACGAAATAAGACACAGGAGACAAAAATCTGTTCTTATGGATTTTTGTTGCTGAAAAGAGACATGATTCTATTTTTGGATAACTGGATAAGAGAAGTGCACCGGTCCTGGAAGTACTGCAATACCAGGTCAATGCGTGGAGTGGACAGAGCAAGCTCTTCTTCCATCTCCCTGTTCTAAAAATCCATTTAATATATGGCCCCCAGATAGGGGGCGTATCAGATATTAAACTGATAAGAACAGATACTACACTTGATCTTAGCCAAAAGGCCGAGAAGCGATAACCCGAAATGGGACCCAGGAAAGCGCCCGCTTCTCAGGCTAGGCCTGACAACTGTAGGAGACAGCCACGCCACACGCCGTATACTTTATTTAGCGGCGGCCCACAACACTCCATTGCTGCACATTCTAGGCCCGACTAGCCTGAAAAGCCTGACACCTTCACTGGGACCCTCTTTACACCTCTCTGTCTGCAAAGGCACGCACATGAGCCGAGGACTTTTCAAACGAGATGCCTGCAAAATTTGCATGAACTCCTCCCCTTGACCATAAGTGCAACGACGCCCGCTGATTAGTCGGCCTGCCGTTCCGTCCTCGTCTCCCCAGGCAATTAATCACACTGTCTGCCCAGCTTCTTTCGGAATATTCACAGCATGTCACAGAAACAGCACTTCAAGGTGCATCACAATTGTTTCTCGGGCCACCGGCAAGTAAATAGACAAGGAAGCTGCATGCTGCAACAGCAGGGTTCTAAAAGGTGTGTCATAATCCTCACTTGCCTTTATTCCGTCACTGGGTCCACAAGAGGGAGACACACTACGTCAGATTAATAGTT
This sequence comes from Mixophyes fleayi, assembly GCF_038048845.1. Lineage (NCBI taxonomy): Eukaryota > Metazoa > Chordata > Amphibia > Anura > Limnodynastidae > Mixophyes > Mixophyes fleayi. The sequence goes on from NW_027446002.1 coordinate 105,599, forward strand.
TCATTCATTCGGAGATCCAATTGAATTAGCAAATCACAAGTTGCTCCATTAAAGAAATAATTGGATCAATGCAGTAATCCTTTTGGACAAAGAAAAGGGTCTTCTTATCTGCAAATGCTTGTTTGCTAAGAGAGATAAGAAACAAAACAACAAAAAGACACAATAAATTGACACGAAATAAGACACAGGAGACAAAAATCTGTTCTTATGGATTTTTGTTGCTGAAAAGAGACATGATTCTATTTTTGGATAACTGGATAAGAGAAGTGCACCGGTCCTGGAAGTACTGCAATACCAGGTCAATGCGTGGAGTGGACAGAGCAAGCTCTTCTTCCATCTCCCTGTTCTAAAAATCCATTTAATATATGGCCCCCAGATAGGGGGCGTATCAGATATTAAACTGATAAGAACAGATACTACACTTGATCTTAGCCAAAAGGCCGAGAAGCGATAACCCGAAATGGGACCCAGGAAAGCGCCCGCTTCTCAGGCTAGGCCTGACAACTGTAGGAGACAGCCACGCCACACGCCGTATACTTTATTTAGCGGCGGCCCACAACACTCCATTGCTGCACATTCTAGGCCCGACTAGCCTGAAAAGCCTGACACCTTCACTGGGACCCTCTTTACACCTCTCTGTCTGCAAAGGCACGCACATGAGCCGAGGACTTTTCAAACGAGATGCCTGCAAAATTTGCATGAACTCCTCCCCTTGACCATAAGTGCAACGACGCCCGCTGATTAGTCGGCCTGCCGTTCCGTCCTCGTCTCCCCAGGCAATTAATCACACTGTCTGCCCAGCTTCTTTCGGAATATTCACAGCATGTCACAGAAACAGCACTTCAAGGTGCATCACAATTGTTTCTCGGGCCACCGGCAAGTAAATAGACAAGGAAGCTGCATGCTGCAACAGCAGGGTTCTAAAGGTGTGTCATAATCCTCACTTGCCTTTATTCCGTCACTGGGTCCACAAGAGGGAGACACACTACGTCAGATTAATAGTTTCATTCATTCGGAGATCCAATTGAATTAGCAAATCACAAGTTGCTCCATTAAAGAAATAATTGGATCAATGCAGTAATCCTTTTGGACAAAGAAAAGGGTCTTCTTATCTGCAAATGCTTGTTTGCTAAGAGAGATAAGAAACAAAACAACAAAAAGACACAATAAATTGACACGAAATAAGACACAGGAGACAAAAATCTGTTCTTATGGATTTTTGTTGCTGAAAAGAGACATGATTCTATTTTTGGATAACTGGATAAGAGAAGTGCACCGGTCCTGGAAGTACTGCAATACCAGGTCAATGCGTGGAGTGGACAGAGCAAGCTCTTCTTCCATCTCCCTGTTCTAAAAATCCATTTAATATATGGCCCCCAGATAGGGGGCGTATCAGATATTAAACTGATAAGAACAGATACTACACTTGATCTTAGCCAAAAGGCCGAGAAGCGATAACCCGAAATGGGACCCAGGAAAGCGCCCGCTTCTCAGGCTAGGCCTGACAACTGTAGGAGACAGCCACGCCACACGCCGTATACTTTATTTAGCGGCGGCCCACAACACTCCATTGCTGCACATTCTAGGCCCGACTAGCCTGAAAAGCCTGACACCTTCACTGGGACCCTCTTTACACCTCTCTGTCTGCAAAGGCACGCACATGAGCCGAGGACTTTTCAAACGAGATGCCTGCAAAATTTGCATGAACTCCTCCCCTTGACCATAAGTGCAACGACGCCCGCTGATTAGTCGGCCTGCCGTTCCGTCCTCGTCTCCCCAGGCAATTAATCACACTGTCTGCCCAGCTTCTTTCGGAATATTCACAGCATGTCACAGAAACAGCACTTCAAGGTGCATCACAATTGTTTCTCGGGCCACCGGCAAGTAAATAGACAAGGAAGCTGCATGCTGCAACAGCAGGGTTCTAAAAGGTGTGTCATAATCCTCACTTGCCTTTATTCCGTCACTGGGTCCACAAGAGGGAGACACACTACGTCAGATTAATAGTTTCATTCATTCGGAGATCCAATTGAATTAGCAAATCACAAGTTGCTCCATTAAAGAAATAATTGGATCAATGCAGTAATCCTTTTGGACAAAGAAAAGGGTCTTCTTATCTGCAAATGCTTGTTTGCTAAGAGAGATAAGAAACAAAACAACAAAAAGACACAATAAATTGACACGAAATAAGACACAGGAGACAAAAATCTGTTCTTATGGATTTTTGTTGCTGAAAAGAGACATGATTCTATTTTTGGATAACTGGATAAGAGAAGTGCACCGGTCCTGGAAGTACTGCAATACCAGGTCAATGCGTGGAGTGGACAGAGCAAGCTCTTCTTCCATCTCCCTGTTCTAAAAATCCATTTAATATATGGCCCCCAGATAGGGGGCGTATCAGATATTAAACTGATAAGAACAGATACTACACTTGATCTTAGCCAAAAGGCCGAGAAGCGATAACCCGAAATGGGACCCAGGAAAGCGCCCGCTTCTCAGGCTAGGCCTGACAACTGTAGGAGACAGCCACGCCACACGCCGTATACTTTATTTAAGCGGCGGCCCACAACACTCCATTGCTGCACATTCTAGGCCCGACTAGCCTGAAAAGCCTGACACCTTCACTGGGACCCTCTTTACACCTCTCTGTCTGCAAAGGCACGCACATGAGCCGAGGACTTTTCAAACGAGATGCCTGCAAAATTTGCATGAACTCCTCCCCTTGACCATAAGTGCAACGACGCCCGCTGATTAGTCGGCCTGCCGTTCCGTCCTCGTCTCCCCAGGCAATTAATCACACTGTCTGCCCAGCTTCTTTCGGAATATTCACAGCATGTCACAGAAACAGCACTTCAAGGTGCATCACAATTGTTTCTCGGGCCACCGGCAAGTAAATAGACAAGGAAGCTGCATGCTGCAACAGCAGGGTTCTAAAAGGTGTGTCATAATCCTCACTTGCCTTTATTCCGTCACTGGGTCCACAAGAGGGAGACACACTACGTCAGATTAATAGTTTCATTCATTCGGAGATCCAATTGAATTAGCAAATCACAAGTTGCTCCATTAAAGAAATAATTGGATCAATGCAGTAATCCTTTTGGACAAAGAAAAGGGTCTTCTTATCTGCAAATGCTTGTTTGCTAAGAGAGATAAGAAACAAAACAACAAAAAGACACAATAAATTGACACGAAATAAGACACAGGAGACAAAAATCTGTTCTTATGGATTTTTGTTGCTGAAAAGAGACATGATTCTATTTTTGGATAACTGGATAAGAGAAGTGCACCGGTCCTGGAAGTACTGCAATACCAGGTCAATGCGTGGAGTGGACAGAGCAAGCTCTTCTTCCATCTCCCTGTTCTAAAAATCCATTTAATATATGGCCCCCAGATAGGGGGCGTATCAGATATTAAACTGATAAGAACAGATACTACACTTGATCTTAGCCAAAAGGCCGAGAAGCGATAACCCGAAATGGGACCCAGGAAAGCGCCCGCTTCTCAGGCTAGGCCTGACAACTGTAGGAGACAGCCACGCCACACGCCGTATACTTTATTTAGCGGCGGCCCACAACACTCCATTGCTGAACATTCTAGGCCCGACTAGCCTGAAAAGCCTGACACCTTCACTGGGACCCTCTTTACACCTCTCTGTCTGCAAAGGCACGCACATGAGCCGAGGACTTTTCAAACGAGATGCCTGCAAAATTTGCATGAACTCCTCCCCTTGACCATAAGTGCAACGACGCCCGCTGATTAGTCGGCCTGCCGTTCCGTCCTCGTCTCCCCAGGCAATTAATCACACTGTCTGCCCAGCTTCTTTCGGAATATTCACAGCATGTCACAGAAACAGCACTTCAAGGTGCATCACAATTGTTTCTCGGGCCACCGGCAAGTAAATAGACAAGGAAGCTGCATGCTGCAACAGCAGGGTTCTAAAAGGTGTGTCATAATCCTCACTTGCCTTTATTCCGTCACTGGGTCCACAAGAGGGAGACACACTACGTCAGATTAATAGTTTCATTCATTCGGAGATCCAATTGAATTAGCAAATCACAAGTTGCTCCATTAAAGAAATAATTGGATCAATGCAGTAATCCTTTTGGACAAAGAAAAGGGTCTTCTTATCTGCAAATGCTTGTTTGCTAAGAGAGATAAGAAACAAAACAACAAAAAGACACAATAAATTGACACGAAATAAGACACAGGAGACAAAAATCTGTTCTTATGGATTTTTGTTGCTGAAAAGAGACATGATTCTATTTTTGGATAACTGGATAAGAGAAGTGCACCGGTCCTGGAAGTACTGCAATACCAGGTCAATGCGTGGAGTGGACAGAGCAAGCTCTTCTTCCATCTCCCTGTTCTAAAAATCCATTTAATATATGGCCCCCAGATAGGGGGCGTATCAGATATTAAACTGATAAGAACAGATACTACACTTGATCTTAGCCAAAAGGCCGAGAAGCGATAACCCGAAATGGGACCCAGGAAAGCGCCCGCTTCTCAGGCTAGGCCTGACAACTGTAGGAGACAGCCACGCCACACGCCGTATACTTTATTTAGCGGCGGCCCACAACACTCCATTGCTGCACATTCTAGGCCCGACTAGCCTGAAAAGCCTGACACCTTCACTGGGACCCTCTTTACACCTCTCTGTCTGCAAAGGCACGCACATGAGCCGAGGACTTTTCAAACGAGATGCCTGCAAAATTTGCATGAACTCCTCCCCTTGACCATAAGTGCAACGACGCCCGCTGATTAGTCGGCCTGCCGTTCCGTCCTCGTCTCCCCAGGCAATTAATCACACTGTCTGCCCAGCTTCTTTCGGAATATTCACAGCATGTCACAGAAACAGCACTTCAAGGTGCATCACAATTGTTTCTCGGGCCACCGGCAAGTAAATAGACAAGGAAGCTGCATGCTGCAACAGCAGGGTTCTAAAAGGTGTGTCATAATCCTCACTTGCCTTTATTCCGTCACTGGGTCCACAAGAGGGAGACACACTACGTCAGATTAATAGTTTCATTCATTCGGAGATCCAATTGAATTAGCAAATCACAAGTTGCTCCATTAAAGAAATAATTGGATCAATGCAGTAATCCTTTTGGACAAAGAAAAGGGTCTTCTTATCTGCAAATGCTTGTTTGCTAAGAGAGATAAGAAACAAAACAACAAAAAGACACAATAAATTGACACGAAATAAGACACAGGAGACAAAAATCTGTTCTTATGGATTTTTGTTGCTGAAAAGAGACATGATTCTATTTTTGGATAACTGGATAAGAGAAGTGCACCGGTCCTGGAAGTACTGCAATACCAGGTCAATGCGTGGAGTGGACAGAGCAAGCTCTTCTTCCATCTCCCTGTTCTAAAAATCCATTTAATATATGGCCCCCAGATAGGGGGCGTATCAGATATTAAACTGATAAGAACAGATACTACACTTGATCTTAGCCAAAAGGCCGAGAAGCGATAACCCGAAATGGGACCCAGGAAAGCGCCCGCTTCTCAGGCTAGGCCTGACAACTGTAGGAGACAGCCACGCCACACGCCGTATACTTTATTTAGCGGCGGCCCACAACACTCCATTGCTGCACATTCTAGGCCCGACTAGCCTGAAAAGCCTGACACCTTCACTGGGACCCTCTTTACACCTCTCTGTCTGCAAAGGCACGCACATGAGCCGAGGACTTTTCAAACGAGATGCCTGCAAAATTTGCATGAACTCCTCCCCTTGACCATAAGTGCAACGACGCCCGCTGATTAGTCGGCCTGCCGTTCCGTCCTCGTCTCCCCAGGCAATTAATCACACTGTCTGCCCAGCTTCTTTCGGAATATTCACAGCATGTCACAGAAACAGCACTTCAAGGTGCATCACAATTGTTTCTCGGGCCACCGGCAAGTAAATAGACAAGGAAGCTGCATGCTGCAACAGCAGGGTTCTAAAAGGTGTGTCATAATCCTCACTTGCCTTTATTCCGTCACTGGGTCCACAAGAGGGAGACACACTACGTCAGATTAATAGTTTCATTCATTCGGAGATCCAATTGAATTAGCAAATCACAAGTTGCTCCATTAAAGAAATAATTGGATCAATGCAGTAATCCTTTTGGACAAAGAAAAGGGTCTTCTTATCTGCAAATGCTTGTTTGCTAAGAGAGATAAGAAACAAAACAACAAAAAGACACAATAAATTGACACGAAATAAGACACAGGAGACAAAAATCTGTTCTTATGGATTTTTGTTGCTGAAAAGAGACATGATTCTATTTTTGGATAACTGGATAAGAGAAGTGCACCGGTCCTGGAAGTACTGCAATACCAGGTCAATGCGTGGAGTGGACAGAGCAAGCTCTTCTTCCATCTCCCTGTTCTAAAAATCCATTTAATATATGGCCCCCAGATAGGGGGCGTATCAGATATTAAACTGATAAGAACAGATACTACACTTGATCTTAGCCAAAAGGCCGAGAAGCGATAACCCGAAATGGGACCCAGGAAAGCGCCCGCTTCTCAGGCTAGGCCTGACAACTGTAGGAGACAGCCACGCCACACGCCGTATACTTTATTTAGCGGCGGCCCACAACACTCCATTGCTGCACATTCTAGGCCCGACTAGCCTGAAAAGCCTGACACCTTCACTGGGACCCTCTTTACACCTCTCTGTCTGCAAAGGCACGCACATGAGCCGAGGACTTTTCAAACGAGATGCCTGCAAAATTTGCATGAACTCCTCCCCTTGACCATAAGTGCAACGACGCCCGCTGATTAGTCGGCCTGCCGTTCCGTCCTCGTCTCCCCAGGCAATTAATCACACTGTCTGCCCAGCTTCTTTCGGAATATTCACAGCATGTCACAGAAACAGCACTTCAAGGTGCATCACAATTGTTTCTCGGGCCACCGGCAAGTAAATAGACAAGGAAGCTGCATGCTGCAACAGCAGGGTTCTAAAAGGTGTGTCATAATCCTCACTTGCCTTTATTCCGTCACTGGGTCCACAAGAGGGAGACACACTACGTCAGATTAATAGTTTCATTCATTCGGAGATCCAATTGAATTAGCAAATCACAAGTTGCTCCATTAAAGAAATAATTGGATCAATGCAGTAATCCTTTTGGACAAAGAAAAGGGTCTTCTTATCTGCAAATGCTTGTTTGCTAAGAGAGATAAGAAACAAAACAACAAAAAGACACAATAAATTGACACGAAATAAGACACAGGAGACAAAAATCTGTTCTTATGGATTTTTGTTGCTGAAAAGAGACATGATTCTATTTTTGGATAACTGGATAAGAGAAGTGCACCGGTCCTGGAAGTACA